>NW_026610800.1:0-165005 GCF_029499605.1 Hyla sarda
AATGGAAGGAGATATCTGCTCAAAACTTTCTGTGCAGGTGTAGACAGTGGCACCCGACATGCCTGCGTTGTCGTTTTCCACCGGGCACTCTTTGGGCCGGCGCAGCACGCAGAAACACCTAGATTGAAGATAAGCGCCTTTTTGTCATTGACCGCGACCTACATTGTAGATGCACAATCTTCTTTCAATTCCGGCCGAACGGAAGGAGATATCTGCTCAAAACATTCTGTGCAGGTGCAGACAGTGGCACCCGACATGCCTGCGTTGTCGTTTTCCGCCGGGCACTCTTTGGGCCGGCGCAGCACGCAGAAACACCTAGATTGAAGATAAGCGCCTTTTTGTCATTGACCGCGACCTACATTGAAGATGCACAATCTTCTTTCAATTCCGGCCGAATTGAAGGAGATATCTGCTCAAAACTTTCTGTGCAGGTGCAGACAGTGGCACCCGACATGCCTGCGTTGTCGTTTTCAGCCGGGCACACTTTGGGCCGGCGCAGCACGCAGAAACACCTAGATTGCAGGTAAGGGCTTTTTGACATTGACCGCGACCAATATTGAAGATGCACAAACGTCTTGCAATTCCGGCCGAACGAAAGAAGATATCTGCTCAAACCTTTCTGTGCAGGTGCAGACAGTGGCACCCGACATGCCTGCGTTGTCGTTTTCCGCCGGGCACTCTTTGGGCCGGAGCAGCACGCAGAAACACCTAGATTGAAGATAAGCGCCTTTTTGTCATTGACCGCGACGAACATTGCAGATGCACAAACGTCTTGCAATTCCGGCCGAACGAAAGAAGATATCTGCTCAAAACATACTATGCAGGTGCAGACAGTGGCACCCGACATGCCTGCGTTGTCGTTTTCCGCCGGGCACTCTTTGGGCCGGCGCAGCACGCAGAAACACCTAGAATGAAGATAAGCGCCTTTTTGTCATTGTCCGCGACCTACATTGAAGATGCACAATCTTCTTTCAATTCCGGCCGAACGGAAGGAGATATCTGCTCAAAACTTTCTGTGCAGGTGCAGACAGTGGCACCCGACATGCCTGCGTTGTCGTTTTCCGCCGGGCACTCTTTGGGCCGGCGCAGCACGCAGAAACACCTAGATTGAAGATAAGCGCCTTTTTGTCATTGACCGCGACCTACATTGAAGATGCACAATCTTCTTTCAATTCCGGCCGAACGGAAGGAGATATCTGCTCAAAACATTCTGTGCAGGTGCAGACAGTGGCACCCGACATGCCTGCGTTGTCGTTTTCCGCCGGGCAGTCTTTGGGCCGGCGCAGAATGCAGAAACACCTAGATTGAAGATAAGCGCCTTTTTGTCATTGACCGCGACCTACATTGAAGATGCACAATCTTCTTTCAATTCCCTCCGAACGGAAGGAGATATCTGCTCAAAACTTTCTGTGCAGGTGCAGACAGTGGCACTCGACATGCCTGCGTTGTCGTTTTCCGCCGGGCACTCTTTGGGCCGGCACAGCACGCAGAAACACCTAGATTGAAGATAAGCGCCTTTTGCCATTGACCGCGACGAACATAGAAGATGCACAAACGTCTTGCAATTCCGGCCGAATGGAAGGAGATATCTGCTCAAAACTTTCTGTGCAGGTGTAGACAGTGGCACCCGACATGCCTGCGTTGTCGTTTTCCGCCGGGCACTCTTTGGGCCGGCGCAGCACGCAGAAACACCTAGATTGAAGATAAGCGCCTTTTTGTCATTGACCGCGACCTACATTGAAGATGCACAATCTTCTTTCAATTCCGGCTGAACGGAAGGAGATATCTGCTCAAAACATTCTGTGCAGGTGCAGACAGTGGCACCCGACATGCCTGCGTTGTCGTTTTCCGCCGGGCACTCTTTGAGCCGGAGCAGCACGCAGAAACACCTACATTGAAGATAAGCGCCTTTTGCCATTGACCGCGACAAACATAGAAGATGCACAATCTTCTTTCAATTACGGCCGAACGGAAGGAGATATCTGCTCAAAACTTTCTGTGCAGGTGCAGACAGTGGCACCCGACATGCCTGCGTTGTCGTTTTCCGCCGGGCACTCTTTGGGCCGGCGCAGCACGCAGAAACACCTAGATTGAAGATAAGCCCCTTTTTGTTATTGACCGCGACCTACATTGAAGATGCACAATCTTCTTTCAATTCCGGCCGAACGGAAGGAGATATCTGCTCAAAACTTTCTGTGCAGGTGCAGACAGTGGCACTCGACATGCCTGCGTTGTCGTTTTCCGCCGGGCACTCTTTGGGCCGGCGCAGCACGCAGAAACACCTAGATTGAAGATAAGCGCCTTTTGCCATTGACCGCGACGAACATAGAAGATGCACAAACGTCTTGCAGTTCCGGCCGAATGGAAGGAGATATCTGCTCAAAACTTTCTGTGCAGGTGCAGACAGTGGCACCCGACATGCCTGCGTTGTCGTTTTCCGCCGGGCACTCTTTGGGCCGGAGCAGCACGCAGAAACACCTAGATTGAAGATAAGCTCCTTTTGTCATTGACCGCGACGAACATAGAAGATGCACAAACTTCTTGCAATTCCGGCCGAATGGAAGGAGATATCTGCTCAAAACTTTCTGTGCAGGTGTAGACAGTGGCACCAGACATGCCTGCGTTGTCGTTTTCCGCCGGGCACTCTTTGGGCCGGCGCAGCACGCAGAAACACCTAGATTGAAGATAAGCGCCTTTTTGTCTTTGACCGCGACCTACATTGAAGATGCACAATCTTCTTTCAATTCCGGCCGAACGGAAGGAGATATCTGCTCAAAACATTCTGTGCAGTTTCAGACAGTGGCACCCGACATGCCTGCGTTGTCGTTTTCGGCCGGGCAGTCTTTGGGCCGGCGCAGAATGCAGAAACACCTAGATTGAAGATAAGCGCCTTTTTGTCATTGACCGCGACCTACATTGAAGATGCACAAACTTCTTTCAATTCCGGCCGAACGGAAGGAGATATCTGCTCAAAACTTTCTGTGCAGGTGCAGACAGTGGCACTCGACATGCCTGCGTTGTCGTTTTCCGCCGGGCACTCTTTGGGCCGGCGCAGCACGCAGAAACACCTAGATTGAAGATAAGCGCCTTTTGCCATTGACCGCAACGAAAATAGAAGATGCACAAACGTCTTGCAATTCCGGCCGAATGGAAGGAGATATCTGCTCAAAACTTTCTGTGCAGGTGCAGACAGTGGCACCCGACATGCCTGCGTTGTCGTTTTCCGCCGGGCACTCTTTGGGCCGGAGCAGAATGCAGAAACACCTAGATTGAAGATAAGCGCCTTTTTGTCATTGACCGCGACCTACATTGAAGATGCACAAACTTCTTTCAATTCCGGCCGAACGGAAGGAGATATCTGCTCAAAACTTTCTGTGCAGGTGCAGACAGTGGCACTCGACATGCCTGCGTTGTCGTTTTCCGCCGGGCACTCTTTGGGCCGGCGCAGCACGCAGAAACACCTAGATTGAAGATAAGCGCCTTTTGCCATTGACCGCAACGAAAATAGAAGATGCACAAACGTCTTGCAATTCCGGCCGAATGGAAGGAGATATCTGCTCAAAACTTTCTGTGCAGGTGCAGACAGTGGCACCCGACATGCCTGCGTTGTCGTTTTCCGCCGGGCACTCTTTGGGCCGGCGCAGCACGCAGAAACACCTAGATTGAAGATAAGCGCCTTTTTGTCTTTGACCGCGACCTACATTGAAGATGCACAATCTTCTTTCAATTCCGGCCGAACGGAAGGAGATATCTGCTCAAAACATTCTGTGCAGTTTCAGACAGTGGCACCCGACATGCCTGCGTTGTCGTTTTCGGCCGGGCAGTCTTTGGGCCGGCGCAGAATGCAGAAACACCTAGATTGAAGATAAGCGCCTTTTTGTCATTGACCGCGACCTACATTGAAGATGCACAAACTTCTTTCAATTCCGGCCGAACGGAAGGAGATATCTGCTCAAAACTTTCTGTGCAGGTGCAGACAGTGGCACTCGACATGCCTGCGTTGTCGTTTTCCGCCGGGCACTCTTTGGGCCGGCGCAGCACGCAGAAACACCTAGATTGAAGATAAGCGCCTTTTGCCATTGACCGCAACGAAAATAGAAGATGCACAAACGTCTTGCAATTCCGGCCGAATGGAAGGAGATATCTGCTCAAAACTTTCTGTGCAGGTGCAGACAGTGGCACCCGACATGCCTGCGTTGTCGTTTTCCGCCGGGCACTCTTTGGGCCGGAGCAGAATGCAGAAACACCTAGATTGAAGATAAGCGCCTTTTTGTCATTGACCGCGACCTACATTGAAGATGCACAAACTTCTTTCAATTCCGGCCGAACGGAAGGAGATATCTGCTCAAAACTTTCTGTGCAGGTGCAGACAGTGGCACTCGACATGCCTGCGTTGTCGTTTTCCGCCGGGCACTCTTTGGGCCGGCGCAGCACGCAGAAACACCTAGATTGAAGATAAGCGCCTTTTGCCATTGACCGCAACGAAAATAGAAGATGCACAAACGTCTTGCAATTCCTGCCGAATGGAAGGAGATATCTGCTCAAAACTTTCTGTGCAGGTGCAGACAGTGGCACCCGACATGCCTGCGTTGTCGTTTTCCGCCGGGCACTCTTTGGGCCGGAGCAGAATGCAGAAACACCTAGATTGAAGATAAGCGCCTTTTTGTCATTGACCGCGACCTACATTGAAGATGCACAAACTTCTTTCAATTCCGGCCGAACGGAAGGAGATATCTGCTCAAAACTTTCTGTGCAGGTGCAGACAGTGGCACTCGACATGCCTGCGTTGTCGTTTTCCGCCGGGCACTCTTTGGGCCGGCGCAGCACGCAGAAACACCTAGATTGAAGATAAGCGCCTTTTGCCATTGACCGCAACGAAAATAGAAGATGCACAAACGTCTTGCAATTCCGGCCGAATGGAAGGAGATATCTGCTCAAAACTTTCTGTGCAGGTGCAGACAGTGGCACCCGATATGCCTGCGTTGTCGTTTTCCGCCGGGCACTCTTTGGGCCGGCGCAGCACGCAGAAACACCTAGATTGAAGATAAGCGCCTTTTTGTCTTTGACCGCGACCTACATTGAAGATGCACAATCTTCTTTCAATTCCGGCCGAACGGAAGGAGATATCTGCTCAAAACATTCTGTGCAGTTTCAGACAGTGGCACCCGACATGCCTGCGTTGTCGTTTTCCGCCGGGCACTCTTTGGGCCGGCGCAGCACGCAGAAACACCTAGATTGAAGATAAGCGCCTTTTGCCATTGACCGCGACGAACATAGAAGATGCACAAACGTCTTGCAATTCCGGCCGAATGGAAGGAGATATCTGCTCAAAACTTTCTGTGCAGGTGCAGACAGTGGCACCCGACATGCCTGCGTTGTCGTTTTCCGCCGGGCACTCTTTGGGCCGGAGCAGCACGCAGAAACACCTAGATTGAAGATAAGCTCCTTTTGTCATTGACCGCGACGAACATAGAAGATGCACAAACTTCTTGCAATTCCGGCCGAATGGAAGGAGATATCTGCTCAAAACTTTCTGTGCAAGTGTAGACAGTGGCACCCGACATGACTGCGTTGTCGTTTTCCGCCGGGCACTCTTTGGGCCGGCGCAGCACGCAGAAACACCTAGATTGAAGATAAGCGCCTTTTTGTCATTGACCGCGACCTACATTGAAGATGCACAATCTTCTTTCAATTCCGGCCGAACGGAAGGAGATATCTGTTAAAAACATTCTGTGCAGGTGCAGACAGTGGCACCCGACATGCCTGCGTTGTCGTTTTCCGCCGGGCAGTCTTTGGGCCGGCGCAGAACGCAGAAACACCTAGATTGAAGATAAGCGCCTTTTTGTCATTTACCGCGACCTACATTGAAGATGCACAATCTTCTTTCAATTCCCTCCGAACGGAAGGAGATATCTGCTCAAAACTTTCTGTGCAGGTGCAGACAGTGGCACTCGACATGCCTGCGTTGTCGTTTTCCGCCGGGCACTCTTTGGGCCGGCGCAGCACGCAGAAACACCTAGATTGAAGATAAGCGCCTTTTGCCATTGACCGCGACGAACATAGAAGATGCACAAACGTCTTGCAATTCCGGCCGAATGGAAGGAGATATCTGCTCAAAACTTTCTGTGCAGGTGCAGACAGTGGCACCCGACATGCCTGCGTTGTCGTTTTCCGCCGGGCACTCTTTGGGCCGGAGCAGCACGCAGAAACACCTAGATTGAAGATAAGCTCCTTTTGTCATTGACCGCGACGAACATAGAAGATGCACAAACTTCTTGCAATTCCGGCCGAATGGAAGGAGATATCTGCTCAAAACTTTCTGTGCAGGTGTAGACAGTGGCACCCGACATGCCTGCGTTGTCGTTTTCCGCCGGGCACTCTTTGGGCCGGCGCAGCACGCAGAAACACCTAGATTGAAGATAAGCGCCTTTTTGTTATTGACCGCGACCTACATTGCAGATGCACAAACGTCTTGCAATTCCGGCCGAACGAAAGAAGATATCTGCTCAAAACATACTGTGCAGGTGCAGACAGTGGCACCCGACATGCCTGCGTTGTCGTTTTCCGCCGGGCACTCTTTGGGCCGGCGCAGCACGCAGAAACACCTAGATTGAAGATAAGCGCCTTTTTGTCATTGACAGCGACCTACATTGAAGATGCACAATCTTCTTTCAATTCCGGCCGAACGGAAGGAGATATCTGCTAAAATCTTTCTGTGCAGGTGCAGACAGTGGCACCCGACATGCCTGCGTTGTCGTTTTCCGCCGGGCACTCTTTGGGCCGGAGCAGCACGCAGAAACACCTAGATTGAAGATAAGCTCCTTTTGTCATTGACCGCGACGAACATAGAAGATACACAAACCTTGCAATTCCGGCCGAATGGAAGGAGATATCTGCTCAAAACTTTCTGTGCAGGTGTAGACAGTGGCACCCGACATGCCTGCGTTGTCGTTTTCCGCCGGGCACTCTTTGGGCCGGCGCAGCACGCAGAAACACCTAGATTGAAGATAAGCGCCTTTTTGTCATTGACCGCGACCTACATTGAAGATGCACAATCTTCTTTCAATTCCGGCCGAACGGAAGGAGATATCTGCTCAAAACATTCTGTGCAGGTGCAGACAGTGGCACCCGACATGCCTGCGTTGTCGTTTTCCGCCGGGCACTCTTTGGGCCGGCGCAGCACGCAGAAACACCTAGATTGAAGATAAGCGCCTTTTTGTCATTGACCGCGACCTACATTGAAGATGCACAATCTTCTTTCAATTCCGGCCGAACGGAAGGAGATATTTGCTCAATACATTCTGTGCAGGTGCAGACAGTGGCACCCGACATGCCTGCGTTGTCGTTTTCCGCCGGGCAGTCTTTGGGCCGGCGCAGCACGCAGAAACACCTAGATTGAAGATAAGCGCCTTTTTGTCATTGACCGCGACCTACATTGAAGATGCACAATCTTCTTTCAATTCCGGCCGAACGGAAGGAGATATCTGCTCAAAACTTTCTGTGCAGGTGCAGACAGTGGCACTCGACATGCCTGCGTTGTTGTTTTCCGCCGGGCACTCTTTGGGCCGGCGCAGCACGCAGAAACACCTAGATTGAAGATAAGCGCCTTTTGCCATTGACCGCGACGAACATAGAAGATGCACAAACGTCTTGCAATTCCGGCCGAATGGAAGGAGATATCTGCTCAAAACTTTCTGTGCAGGTGCAGACAGTGGCACCCGACATGCCTGCGTTGTCGTTTTCCGCCGGGCACTCTTTGAGCCGGAGCAGCACGCAGAAACACCTACATTGAAGATAAGCGCCTTTTGCCATTGACCGCGACAAACATAGAAGATGCACAATCTTCTTTCAATTACGGCCGAACGGAAGGAGATATCTGCTCAAAACTTTCTGTGCAGGTGCAGACAGTGGCACCCGACATGCCTGCGTTGTCGTTTTCCGCCGGGCACTCTTTGGGCCGGCGCAGCACGCAGAAACACCTAGATTGAAGATAAGCGCCTTTTTGTTATTGACCGCGACCTACATTGAAGATGCACAAACGTCTTTCAATTCCGGCCGAACGGAAGGAGTCATCTGCTCAAAACTTTCTGTGCAGGTGCAGGCAGTGGCACTCGACATGCCTGCGTTGTCGTTTTCCGCCGGGCACTCTTTGGGCCGGCGCAGCACGCAGAAACACCTAGATTGAAGATAAGCGCCTTTTGCCATTGACCGCGACGAACATAGAAGATGCACAAACGTCTTGCAATTCCGGCCGAATGGAAGGAGATATCTGCTCAAAACTTTCTGTGCAGGTGCAGACAGTGGCACCCGACATGCCTGCGTTGTCGTTTTCCGCCGGGCACTCTTTGGGCCGGAGCAGCACGCAGAAACACCTAGATTGAAGATAAGCGCCTTTTTGTCATTGACCGCGACGAACATTGCAGATGCACAAACGTCTTGCAATTCCGGCCGAACGAAAGAAGATATCTGCTCAAAACATACTATGCAGGTGCAGACAGTGGCACCCGACATGCCTGCGTTGTCGTTTTCCGCCGGGCACTCTTTGGGCCGGCGCAGCACGCAGAAACACCTAGAATGAAGATAAGCGCCTTTTTGTCATTGTCCGCGACCTACATTGAAGATGCACAATCTTCTTTCAATTCCGGCCGAACGGAAGGAGATATCTGCTCAAAACTTTCTGTGCAGGTGCAGACAGTGGCACCCGACATGCCTGCGTTGTCGTTTTCCGCCGGGCACTCTTTGGGCCGGCGCAGCACGCAGAAACACCTAGATTGAAGATAAGCGCCTTTTTGTCATTGACCGCGACCTACATTGAAGATGCACAATCTTCTTTCAATTCCGGCCGAACGGAAGGAGATATCTGCTCAAAACTTTCTGTGCAGGTGCAGACAGTGGCACTCGACATGCCTGCGTTGTCGTTTTCCGCCGGGCACTCTTTGGGCCGGCGCAGCACGCAGAAACACCTAGATTGAAGATAAGCGCCTTTTGCCATTGACCGCGACGAAAATAGAAGATGCACAAACGTCTTGCAATTCCGGCCGAATGGAAGGAGATATCTGCTCAAAACTTTCTGTGCAGGTGCAGACAGTGGCACCCGACATGCCTGCGTTGTCGTTTTCCGCCGGGCACTCTTTGGGCCGGCGCAGCACGCAGAAACACCTAGATTGAAGATAAGCGCCTTTTTGTTATTGACCGCGACCTACATTGAAGATGCACAATCTTCTTTCAATTCCGGCCGAACGGAAGGAGATATCTGCTAAAATCTTTCTGTGCAGGTGCAGACAGTGGCACCCGACATGCCTGCGTTGTCGTTTTCCGCCGGGCACTCTTTGGGCCGGAGCAGCACGCAGAAACACCTAGATTGAAGATAAGCTCCTTTTGTCATTGACCGCGACGAACATAGAAGATGCACAAACTTCTTGCAATTCCGGCCGAATGGAAGGAGATATCTGCTCAAAACTTTCTGTGCAGGTGTAGACAGTGGCACCCGACATGCCTGCGTTGTCGTTTTCCACCGGGCACTCTTTGGGCCGGCGCAGCACGCAGAAACACCTAGATTGAAGATAAGCGCCTTTTTGTCATTGACCGCGACCTACATTGAAGATGCACAATCTTCTTTCAATTCCGGCCGAACGGAAGGAGATATCTGCTCAAAACTTTCTGTGCAGGTGCAGACAGTGGCACTCGACATGCCTGCGTTGTTGTTTTCCGCCGGGCACTCTTTGGGCCGGCGCAGCACGCAGAAACACCTAGATTGAAGATAAGCGCCTTTTGCCATTGACCGCGACGAACATAGAAGATGCACAAACGTCTTGCAATTCCGGCCGAATGGAAGGAGATATCTGCTCAAAACTTTCTGTGCAGGTGCAGACAGTGGCACCCGACATGCCTGCGTTGTCGTTTTCCGCCGGGCACTCTTTGAGCCGGAGCAGCACGCAGAAACACCTACATTGAAGATAAGCGCCTTTTGCCATTGACCGCGACAAACATAGAAGATGCACAATCTTCTTTCAATTACGGCCGAACGGAAGGAGATATCTGCTCAAAACTTTCTGTGCAGGTGCAGACAGTGGCACCCGACATGCCTGCGTTGTCGTTTTCCGCCGGGCACTCTTTGGGCCGGCGCAGCACGCAGAAACACCTAGATTGAAGATAAGCGCCTTTTTGTTATTGACCGCGACCTACATTGAAGATGCACAAACGTCTTTCAATTCCGGCCGAACGGAAGGAGTCATCTGCTCAAAACTTTCTGTGCAGGTGCAGGCAGTGGCACTCGACATGCCTGCGTTGTCGTTTTCCGCCGGGCACTCTTTGGGCCGGCGCAGCACGCAGAAACACCTAGATTGAAGATAAGCGCCTTTTGCCATTGACCGCGACGAACATAGAAGATGCACAAACGTCTTGCAATTCCGGCCGAATGGAAGGAGATATCTGCTCAAAACTTTCTGTGCAGGTGCAGACAGTGGCACCCGACATGCCTGCGTTGTCGTTTTCCGCCGGGCACTCTTTGGGCCGGAGCAGCACGCAGAAACACCTAGATTGAAGATAAGCGCCTTTTTGTCATTGACCGCGACGAACATTGCAGATGCACAAACGTCTTGCAATTCCGGCCGAACGAAAGAAGATATCTGCTCAAAACATACTATGCAGGTGCAGACAGTGGCACCCGACATGCCTGCGTTGTCGTTTTCCGCCGGGCACTCTTTGGGCCGGCGCAGCACGCAGAAACACCTAGAATGAAGATAAGCGCCTTTTTGTCATTGTCCGCGACCTACATTGAAGATGCACAATCTTCTTTCAATTCCGGCCGAACGGAAGGAGATATCTGCTCAAAACTTTCTGTGCAGGTGCAGACAGTGGCACCCGACATGCCTGCGTTGTCGTTTTCCGCCGGGCACTCTTTGGGCCGGCGCAGCACGCAGAAACACCTAGATTGAAGATAAGCGCCTTTTTGTCATTGACCGCGACCTACATTGAAGATGCACAATCTTCTTTCAATTCCGGCCGAACGGAAGGAGATATCTGCTCAAAACTTTCTGTGCAGGTGCAGACAGTGGCACTCGACATGCCTGCGTTGTCGTTTTCCGCCGGGCACTCTTTGGGCCGGCGCAGCACGCAGAAACACCTAGATTGAAGATAAGCGCCTTTTGCCATTGACCGCGACGAAAATAGAAGATGCACAAACGTCTTGCAATTCCGGCCGAATGGAAGGAGATATCTGCTCAAAACTTTCTGTGCAGGTGCAGACAGTGGCACCCGACATGCCTGCGTTGTCGTTTTCCGCCGGGCACTCTTTGGGCCGGCGCAGCACGCAGAAACACCTAGATTGAAGATAAGCGCCTTTTTGTTATTGACCGCGACCTACATTGAAGATGCACAATCTTCTTTCAATTCCGGCCGAACGGAAGGAGATATCTGCTAAAATCTTTCTGTGCAGGTGCAGACAGTGGCACCCGACATGCCTGCGTTGTCGTTTTCCGCCGGGCACTCTTTGGGCCGGAGCAGCACGCAGAAACACCTAGATTGAAGATAAGCTCCTTTTGTCATTGACCGCGACGAACATAGAAGATGCACAAACTTCTTGCAATTCCGGCCGAATGGAAGGAGATATCTGCTCAAAACTTTCTGTGCAGGTGTAGACAGTGGCACCCGACATGCCTGCGTTGTCGTTTTCCACCGGGCACTCTTTGGGCCGGCGCAGCACGCAGAAACACCTAGATTGAAGATAAGCGCCTTTTTGTCATTGACCGCGACCTACATTGTAGATGCACAATCTTCTTTCAATTCCGGCCGAACGGAAGGAGATATCTGCTCAAAACATTCTGTGCAGGTGCAGACAGTGGCACCCGACATGCCTGCGTTGTCGTTTTCCGCCGGGCACTCTTTGGGCCGGCGCAGCACGCAGAAACACCTAGATTGAAGATAAGCGCCTTTTTGTCATTGACCGCGACCTACATTGAAGATGCACAATCTTCTTTCAATTCCGGCCGAATTGAAGGAGATATCTGCTCAAAACTTTCTGTGCAGGTGCAGACAGTGGCACCCGACATGCCTGCGTTGTCGTTTTCAGCCGGGCACACTTTGGGCCGGCGCAGCACGCAGAAACACCTAGATTGCAGGTAAGGGCTTTTTGACATTGACCGCGACCAATATTGAAGATGCACAAACGTCTTGCAATTCCGGCCGAACGAAAGAAGATATCTGCTCAAACCTTTCTGTGCAGGTGCAGACAGTGGCACCCGACATGCCTGCGTTGTCGTTTTCCGCCGGGCACTCTTTGGGCCGGAGCAGCACGCAGAAACACCTAGATTGAAGATAAGCGCCTTTTGCCATTGACCGCGACGAACATAGAAGATGCACAAACGTCTTGCAATTCCGGCCGAATGGAAGGAGATATCTGCTCAAACCTTTCTGTGCAGGTGCAGACAGTGGCACCCGACATGCCTGCATTGTCGTTTTCAGCCGGGCACTCTTTGGGCCGGCGCAGCACGCAGAAACACCTAGATTGCAGATAAGGGCTTTTTGACATTGACCGCGACCAATATTGAAGATGCACGAACGTCTTGCAATTCCGGCCGAACGAAAGAAGATATCTGCTTAAAACTTTCTGTGCAGGTGCAGACAGTGGCACCCGACATGCCTGCGTTGTCGTTTTCCGCCGGGCACTCTTTGGGCCGGAGCAGCACGCAGAAACACCTAGATTGAAGATAAGCTCCTTTTGTCATTGACCGCGACGAACATAGAAGATGCACAAACTTCTTGCAATTCCGGCCGAATGGAAGGAGATATCTGCTCAAAACTTTCTGTGCAGGTGTAGACAGTGGCACCCGACATGCCTGCGTTGTCGTTTTCCGCCGGGCACTCTTTGGGCCGGCGCAGCACGCAGAAACACCTAGATTGAAGATAAGCGCCTTTTTGTCATTGACCGCGACCTACATTGAAGATGCACAATCTTCTTTCAATTCCGGCCGAACGGAAGGAGATATCTGCTCAAAACATTCTGTGCAGGTGCAGACAGTGGCACCCGACATGCCTGCGTTGTCGTTTTCCGCCGGGCACTCTTTGGGCCGGCGCAGCACGCAGAAACACCTAGATTGAAGATAAGCGCCTTTTGCCATTGACCGCGACGAACATAGAAGATGCACAAACGTCTTGCAATTCCGGCCGAATGGAAGGAGATCTCTGCTCAAAACTTTCTGTGCAGGTGCAGACAGTGGCACTCGACATGCCTGCGTTGTCGTTTTCCGCCGGGCACTCTTTGGGCCGGCGCAGCACGCAGAAACACCTAGATTGAAGATAAGCGCCTTTTGCCATTGACCGCGACGAACATAGAAGATGCACAAACGTCTTGCAATTCCGGCCGAATGGAAGGAGATATCTGCTCAAAACTTTCTGTGCAGGTGCAGACAGTGGCACCCGACATGCCTGCGTTGTCGTTTTCCACTGGGCACTCTTTGGGCTGGAGCAGCACGCAGAAACACCTAGATTGAAGATAAGCTCCTTTTGTCATTGACCGCGACGAACATAGAAGATGCACAAACTTCTTGCAATTCCGGCCGAATGGAAGGAGATATCTGCTCAAAACTTTCTGTGCAGGTGTAGACAGTGGCACCCGACATGCCTGCGTTGTCGTTTTCCGCCGGGCACTCTTTGGGCCGGCGCAGCACGCAGAAACACCTAGATTGAAGATAAGCGCCTTTTTGTCATTGACCGCGACCTACATTGAAGATGCACAATCTTCTTTCAATTCCGGCCGAACGGAAGGAGATATCTGCTCAAAACATTCTGTGCAGGTGCAGACAGTGGCACCCGACATGCCTGCGTTGTCGTTTTCCGCCGGGCAGTCTTTGGGCCGGCGCAGAATGCAGAAACACCTAGATTGAAGATAAGCGCCTTTTTGTCATTGACCGCGACCTACATTGAAGATGCACAATCTTTTTTCAATTCCCTCCGAACGGAAGGAGATATCTGCTCAAAACTTTCTGTGCAGGTGCAGACAGTGGCACTCGACATGCCTGCGTTGTCGTTTTCCGCCGGGCACTCTTTGGGCCGGCACAGCACGCAGAAACACCTAGATTGAAGATAAGCGCCTTTTGCCATTGACCGCGACGAACATAGAAGATGCACAAACGTCTTGCAATTCCGGCCGAATGGAAGGAGATATCTGCTCAAAACTTTCTGTGCAGGTGTAGACAGTGGCACCCGACATGCCTGCGTTGTCGTTTTCCGCCGGGCACTCTTTGGGCCGGCGCAGCACGCAGAAACACCTAGATTGAAGATAAGCGCCTTTTTGTCATTGACCGCGACCTACATTGAAGATGCACAATCTTCTTTCAATTCCGGCTGAACGGAAGGAGATATCTGCTCAAAACATTCTGTGCAGGTGCAGACAGTGGCACCCGACATGCCTGCGTTGTCGTTTTCCGCCGGGCACTCTTTGAGCCGGAGCAGCACGCAGAAACACCTACATTGAAGATAAGCGCCTTTTGCCATTGACCGCGACAAACATAGAAGATGCACAATCTTCTTTCAATTACGGCCGAACGGAAGGAGATATCTGCTCAAAACTTTCTGTGCAGGTGCAGACAGTGGCACCCGACATGCCTGCGTTGTCGTTTTCCGCCGGGCACTCTTTGGGCCGGCGCAGCACGCAGAAACACCTAGATTGAAGATAAGCGCCTTTTTGTTATTGACCGCGACCTACATTGAAGATGCACAATCTTCTTTCAATTCCGGCCGAACGGAAGGAGATATCTGCTCAAAACTTTCTGTGCAGGTGCAGACAGTGGCACTCGACATGCCTGCGTTGTCGTTTTCCGCCGGGCACTCTTTGGGCCGGCGCAGCACGCAGAAACACCTAGATTGAAGATAAGCGCCTTTTGCCATTGACCGCGACGAACATAGAAGATGCACAAACGTCTTGCAGTTCCGGCCGAATGGAAGGAGATATCTGCTCAAAACTTTCTGTGCAGGTGCAGACAGTGGCACCCGACATGCCTGCGTTGTCGTTTTCCGCCGGGCACTCTTTGGGCCGGAGCAGCACGCAGAAACACCTAGATTGAAGATAAGCTCCTTTTGTCATTGACCGCGACGAACATAGAAGATGCACAAACTTCTTGCAATTCCGGCCGAATGGAAGGAGATATCTGCTCAAAACTTTCTGTGCAGGTGTAGACAGTGGCACCCGACATGCCTGCGTTGTCGTTTTCCGCCGGGCACTCTTTGGGCCGGCGCAGCACGCAGAAACACCTAGATTGAAGATAAGCGCCTTTTTGTCTTTGACCGCGACCTACATTGAAGATGCACAATCTTCTTTCAATTCCGGCCGAACGGAAGGAGATATCTGCTCAAAACATTCTGTGCAGTTTCAGACAGTGGCACCCGACATGCCTGCGTTGTCGTTTTCGGCCGGGCAGTCTTTGGGCCGGCGCAGAATGCAGAAACACCTAGATTGAAGATAAGCGCCTTTTTGTCATTGACCGCGACCTACATTGAAGATGCACAAACTTCTTTCAATTCCGGCCGAACGGAAGGAGATATCTGCTCAAAACTTTCTGTGCAGGTGCAGACAGTGGCACTCGACATGCCTGCGTTGTCGTTTTCCGCCGGGCACTCTTTGGGCCGGCGCAGCACGCAGAAACACCTAGATTGAAGATAAGCGCCTTTTGCCATTGACCGCAACGAAAATAGAAGATGCACAAACGTCTTGCAATTCCGGCCGAATGGAAGGAGATATCTGCTCAAAACTTTCTGTGCAGGTGCAGACAGTGGCACCCGACATGCCTGCGTTGTCGTTTTCCGCCGGGCACTCTTTGGGCCGGAGCAGAATGCAGAAACACCTAGATTGAAGATAAGCGCCTTTTTGTCATTGACCGCGACCTACATTGAAGATGCACAAACTTCTTTCAATTCCGGCCGAACGGAAGGAGATATCTGCTCAAAACTTTCTGTGCAGGTGCAGACAGTGGCACTCGACATGCCTGCGTTGTCGTTTTCCGCCGGGCACTCTTTGGGCCGGCGCAGCACGCAGAAACACCTAGATTGAAGATAAGCGCCTTTTGCCATTGACCGCAACGAAAATAGAAGATGCACAAACGTCTTGCAATTCCGGCCGAATGGAAGGAGATATCTGCTCAAAACTTTCTGTGCAGGTGCAGACAGTGGCACCCGACATGCCTGCGTTGTCGTTTTCCGCCGGGCACTCTTTGGGCCGGCGCAGCACGCAGAAACACCTAGATTGAAGATAAGCGCCTTTTTGTCTTTGACCGCGACCTACATTGAAGATGCACAATCTTCTTTCAATTCCGGCCGAACGGAAGGAGATATCTGCTCAAAACATTCTGTGCAGTTTCAGACAGTGGCACCCGACATGCCTGCGTTGTCGTTTTCGGCCGGGCAGTCTTTGGGCCGGCGCAGAATGCAGAAACACCTAGATTGAAGATAAGCGCCTTTTTGTCATTGACCGCGACCTACATTGAAGATGCACAAACTTCTTTCAATTCCGGCCGAACGGAAGGAGATATCTGCTCAAAACTTTCTGTGCAGGTGCAGACAGTGGCACTCGACATGCCTGCGTTGTCGTTTTCCGCCGGGCACTCTTTGGGCCGGCGCAGCACGCAGAAACACCTAGATTGAAGATAAGCGCCTTTTGCCATTGACCGCAACGAAAATAGAAGATGCACAAACGTCTTGCAATTCCGGCCGAATGGAAGGAGATATCTGCTCAAAACTTTCTGTGCAGGTGCAGACAGTGGCACCCGACATGCCTGCGTTGTCGTTTTCCGCCGGGCACTCTTTGGGCCGGAGCAGAATGCAGAAACACCTAGATTGAAGATAAGCGCCTTTTTGTCATTGACCGCGACCTACATTGAAGATGCACAAACTTCTTTCAATTCCGGCCGAACGGAAGGAGATATCTGCTCAAAACTTTCTGTGCAGGTGCAGACAGTGGCACTCGACATGCCTGCGTTGTCGTTTTCCGCCGGGCACTCTTTAGGCCGGCGCAGCACGCAGAAACACCTAGATTGAAGATAAGCGCCTTTTGCCATTGACCGCAACGAAAATAGAAGATGCACAAACGTCTTGCAATTCCGGCCGAATGGAAGGAGATATCTGCTCAAAACTTTCTGTGCAGGTGCAGACAGTGGCACCCGACATGCCTGCGTTGTCGTTTTCCGCCGGGCACTCTTTGGGCCGGAGCAGAATGCAGAAACACCTAGATTGAAGATAAGCGCCTTTTTGTCATTGACCGCGACCTACATTGAAGATGCACAAACTTCTTTCAATTCCGGCCGAACGGAAGGAGATATCTGCTCAAAACTTTCTGTGCAGGTGCAGACAGTGGCACTCGACATGCCTGCGTTGTCGTTTTCCGCCGGGCACTCTTTGGGCCGGCGCAGCACGCAGAAACACCTAGATTGAAGATAAGCGCCTTTTGCCATTGACCGCAACGAAAATAGAAGATGCACAAACGTCTTGCAATTCCGGCCGAATGGAAGGAGATATCTGCTCAAAACTTTCTGTGCAGGTGCAGACAGTGGCACCCGACATGCCTGCGTTGTCGTTTTCCGCCGGGCACTCTTTGGGCCGGCGCAGCACGCAGAAACACCTAGATTGAAGATAAGCGCCTTTTTGTCTTTGACCGCGACCTACATTGAAGATGCACAATCTTCTTTCAATTCCGGCCGAACGGAAGGAGATATCTGCTCAAAACATTCTGTGCAGTTTCAGACAGTGGCACCCGACATGCCTGCGTTGTCGTTTTCGGCCGGGCAGTCTTTGGGCCGGCGCAGAATGCAGAAACACCTAGATTGAAGATAAGCGCCTTTTTGTCATTGACCGCGACCTACATTGAAGATGCACAAACTTCTTTTAATTCCGGCCGAACGGAAATAGATATCTGCTCAAAACTTTCTGTGCAGGTGCAGACAGTGGCACTCGACATGCCTGCGTTGTCGTTTTCCGCCGGGCACTCTTTGGGCCGGCGCAGCACGCAGAAACACCTAGATTGAAGATAAGCGCCTTTTGCCATTGACCGCAACGAAAATAGAAGATGCACAAACGTCTTGCAATTCCGGCCGAATGGAAGGAGATATCTGCTCAAAACTTTCTGTGCAGGTGCAGACAGTGGCACCCGACATGCCTGCGTTGTCGTTTTCCGCCGGGCACTCTTTGGGCCGGAGCAGAATGCAGAAACACCTAGATTGAAGATAAGCGCCTTTTTGTCATTGACAGCGACCTACATTGAAGATGCACAATCTTCTTTCAATTCCGGCCGAACGGAAGGAGATATCTGCTCAAAACTTTCTGTGCAGGTGCAGACAGTGGCACACGACATGCCTGCGTTGTCGTTTTCCGCCGGGCACTCTTTGGGCCGGCGCAGCACGCAGAAACACCTAGATTGAAGATAAGCGCCTTTTGCCATTGACCGCGACGAACATAGAAGATGCACAAACGTCTTGCAATTCCGGCCGAATGGAAGGAGATATCTGCTCAAAACTTTCTGTGCAGGTGCAGACAGTGGCACCCGACATGCCTGCGTTGTCGTTTTCCGCCGGGCACTCTTTGGGCCGGCGCAGCACGCAGAAACACCTAGATTGAAGATAAGCGCCTTTTTGTTATTGACCGCGACCTACATTGAAGATGCACAATCTTCTTTCAATTCCGGCCGAACGGAAGGAGATATCTGCTAAAATCTTTCTGTGCAGGTGCAGACAGTGGCACCCGACATGCCTGCGTTGTCGTTTTCCGCCGGGCACTCTTTGGGCCGGAGCAGCACGCAGAAACACCTAGATTGAAGATAAGCTCCTTTTGTCATTGACCGCGACGAACATAGAAGATGCACAAACTTCTTGCAATTCCGGCCGAATGGAAGGAGATATCTGCTCAAAACTTTCTGTGCAGGTGTAGACAGTGGCACCCGACATGCCTGCGTTGTCGTTTTCCACCGGGCACTCTTTGGGCCGGCGCAGCACGCAGAAACACCTAGATTGAAGATAAGCGCCTTTTTGTCATTGACCGCGACCTACATTGTAGATGCACAATCTTCTTTCAATTCCGGCCGAACGGAAGGAGATATCTGCTCAAAACATTCTGTGCAGGTGCAGACAGTGGCACCCGACATGCCTGCGTTGTCGTTTTCCGCCGGGCACTCTTTGGGCCGGCGCAGCACGCAGAAACACCTAGATTGAAGATAAGCGCCTTTTTGTCATTGACCGCGACCTACATTGAAGATGCACAATCTTCTTTCAATTCCGGCCGAATTGAAGGAGATATCTGCTCAAAACTTTCTGTGCAGGTGCAGACAGTGGCACCCGACATGCCTGCGTTGTCGTTTTCAGCCGGGCACACTTTGGGCCGGCGCAGCACGCAGAAACACCTAGATTGCAGGTAAGGGCTTTTTGACATTGACCGCGACCAATATTGAAGATGCACAAACGTCTTGCAATTCCGGCCGAACGAAAGAAGATATCTGCTCAAACCTTTCTGTGCAGGTGCAGACAGTGGCACCCGACATGCCTGCGTTGTCGTTTTCCGCCGGGCACTCTTTGGGCCGGAGCAGCACGCAGAAACACCTAGATTGAAGATAAGCGCCTTTTGCCATTGACCGCGACGAACATAGAAGATGCACAAACGTCTTGCAATTCCGGCCGAATGGAAGGAGATATCTGCTCAAACCTTTCTGTGCAGGTGCAGACAGTGGCACCCGACATGCCTGCATTGTCGTTTTCAGCCGGGCACTCTTTGGGCCGGCGCAGCACGCAGAAACACCTAGATTGCAGATAAGGGCTTTTTTACATTGACCGCGACCAATATTGAAGATGCACGAACGTCTTGCAATTCCGGCCGAACGAAAGAAGATATCTGCTTAAAACTTTCTGTGCAGGTGCAGACAGTGGCACCCGACATGCCTGCGTTGTCGTTTTCCGCCGGGCACTCTTTGGGCCGGAGCAGCACGCAGAAACACCTAGATTGAAGATAAGCTCCTTTTGTCATTGACCGCGACGAACATAGAAGATGCACAAACTTCTTGCAATTCCGGCCGAATGGAAGGAGATATCTGCTCAAAACTTTCTGTGCAGGTGTAGACAGTGGCACCCGACATGCCTGCGTTGTCGTTTTCCGCCGGGCACTCTTTGGGCCGGCGCAGCACGCAGAAACACCTAGATTGAAGATAAGCGCCTTTTTGTCATTGACCGCGACCTACATTGAAGATGCACAATCTTCTTTCAATTCCGGCCGAACGGAAGGAGATATCTGCTCAAAACATTCTGTGCAGGTGCAGACAGTGGCACCCGACATGCCTGCGTTGTCGTTTTCCGCCGGGCAGTCTTTGGGCCGGCGCAGCACGCAGAAACACCTAGATTGAAGATAAGCGCCTTTTTGTCATTGACCGCGACCTACATTGAAGATGCACAATCTTCTTTCAATTCCGGCCGAACGGAAGGAGATATCTGCTCAAAACTTTCTGTGCAGGTGCAGACAGTGGCACTCGACATGCCTGCGTTGTTGTTTTCCGCCGGGCACTCTTTGGGCCGGCGCAGCACGCAGAAACACCTAGATTGAAGATAAGCGCCTTTTGCCATTGACCGCGACGAACATAGAAGATGCACAAACGTCTTGCAATTCCGGCCGAATGGAAGGAGATCTCTGCTCAAAACTTTCTGTGCAGGTGCAGACAGTGGCACTCGACATGCCTGCGTTGTCGTTTTCCGCCGGGCACTCTTTGGGCCGGCGCAGCACGCAGAAACACCTAGATTGAAGATAAGCGCCTTTTGCCATTGACCGCGACGAACATAGAAGATGCACAAACGTCTTGCAATTCCGGCCGAATGGAAGGAGATATCTGCTCAAAACTTTCTGTGCAGGTGCAGACAGTGGCACCCGACATGCCTGCGTTGTCGTTTTCCACTGGGCACTCTTTGGGCTGGAGCAGCACGCAGAAACACCTAGATTGAAGATAAGCTCCTTTTGTCATTGACCGCGACGAACATAGAAGATGCACAAACTTCTTGCAATTCCGGCCGAATGGAAGGAGATATCTGCTCAAAACTTTCTGTGCAGGTGTAGACAGTGGCACCCGACATGCCTGCGTTGTCGTTTTCCGCCGGGCACTCTTTGGGCCGGCGCAGCACGCAGAAACACCTAGATTGAAGATAAGCGCCTTTTTGTCATTGACCGCGACCTACATTGAAGATGCACAATCTTCTTTCAATTCCGGCCGAACGGAAGGAGATATCTGCTCAAAACATTCTGTGCAGGTGCAGACAGTGGCACCCGACATGCCTGCGTTGTCGTTTTCCGCCGGGCAGTCTTTGGGCCGGCGCAGAATGCAGAAACACCTAGATTGAAGATAAGCGCCTTTTTGTCATTGACCGCGACCTACATTGAAGATGCACAATCTTCTTTCAATTCCCTCCGAACGGAAGGAGATATCTGCTCAAAACTTTCTGTGCAGGTGCAGACAGTGGCACTCGACATGCCTGCGTTGTCGTTTTCCGCCGGGCACTCTTTGGGCCGGCACAGCACGCAGAAACACCTAGATTGAAGATAAGCGCCTTTTGCCATTGACCGCGACGAACATAGAAGATGCACAAACGTCTTGCAATTCCGGCCGAATGGAAGGAGATATCTGCTCAAAACTTTCTGTGCAGGTGTAGACAGTGGCACCCGACATGCCTGCGTTGTCGTTTTCCGCCGGGCACTCTTTGGGCCGGCGCAGCACGCAGAAACACCTAGATTGAAGATAAGCGCCTTTTTGTCATTGACCGCGACCTACATTGAAGATGCACAATCTTCTTTCAATTCCGGCTGAACGGAAGGAGATATCTGCTCAAAACATTCTGTGCAGGTGCAGACAGTGGCACCCGACATGCCTGCGTTGTCGTTTTCCGCCGGGCACTCTTTGAGCCGGAGCAGCACGCAGAAACACCTACATTGAAGATAAGCGCCTTTTGCCATTGACCGCGACAAACATAGAAGATGCACAATCTTCTTTCAATTACGGCCGAACGGAAGGAGATATCTGCTCAAAACTTTCTGTGCAGGTGCAGACAGTGGCACCCGACATGCCTGCGTTGTCGTTTTCCGCCGGGCACTCTTTGGGCCGGCGCAGCACGCAGAAACACCTAGATTGAAGATAAGCGCCTTTTTGTTATTGACCGCGACCTACATTGAAGATGCACAATCTTCTTTCAATTCCGGCCGAACGGAAGGAGATATCTGCTCAAAACTTTCTGTGCAGGTGCAGACAGTGGCACTCGACATGCCTGCGTTGTCGTTTTCCGCCGGGCACTCTTTGGGCCGGCGCAGCACGCAGAAACACCTAGATTGAAGATAAGCGCCTTTTGCCATTGACCGCGACGAACATAGAAGATGCACAAACGTCTTGCAGTTCCGGCCGAATGGAAGGAGATATCTGCTCAAAACTTTCTGTGCAGGTGCAGACAGTGGCACCCGACATGCCTGCGTTGTCGTTTTCCGCCGGGCACTCTTTGGGCCGGAGCAGCACGCAGAAACACCTAGATTGAAGATAAGCTCCTTTTGTCATTGACCGCGACGAACATAGAAGATGCACAAACTTCTTGCAATTCCGGCCGAATGGAAGGAGATATCTGCTCAAAACTTTCTGTGCAGGTGTAGACAGTGGCACCCGACATGCCTGCGTTGTCGTTTTCCGCCGGGCACTCTTTGGGCCGGCGCAGCACGCAGAAACACCTAGATTGAAGATAAGCGCCTTTTTGTCTTTGACCGCGACCTACATTGAAGATGCACAATCTTCTTTCAATTCCGGCCGAACGGAAGGAGATATCTGCTCAAAACATTCTGTGCAGTTTCAGACAGTGGCACCCGACATGCCTGCGTTGTCGTTTTCGGCCGGGCAGTCTTTGGGCCGGCGCAGAATGCAGAAACACCTAGATTGAAGATAAGCGCCTTTTTGTCATTGACCGCGACCTACATTGAAGATGCACAAACTTCTTTCAATTCCGGCCGAACGGAAGGAGATATCTGCTCAAAACTTTCTGTGCAGGTGCAGACAGTGGCACTCGACATGCCTGCGTTGTCGTTTTCCGCCGGGCACTCTTTGGGCCGGCGCAGCACGCAGAAACACCTAGATTGAAGATAAGCGCCTTTTGCCATTGACCGCAACGAAAATAGAAGATGCACAAACGTCTTGCAATTCCGGCCGAATGGAAGGAGATATCTGCTCAAAACTTTCTGTGCAGGTGCAGACAGTGGCACCCGACATGCCTGCGTTGTCGTTTTCCGCCGGGCACTCTTTGGGCCGGAGCAGAATGCAGAAACACCTAGATTGAAGATAAGCGCCTTTTTGTCATTGACCGCGACCTACATTGAAGATGCACAAACTTCTTTCAATTCCGGCCGAACGGAAGGAGATATCTGCTCAAAACTTTCTGTGCAGGTGCAGACAGTGGCACTCGACATGCCTGCGTTGTCGTTTTCCGCCGGGCACTCTTTGGGCCGGCGCAGCACGCAGAAACACCTAGATTGAAGATAAGCGCCTTTTGCCATTGACCGCAACGAAAATAGAAGATGCACAAACGTCTTGCAATTCCGGCCGAATGGAAGGAGATATCTGCTCAAAACTTTCTGTGCAGGTGCAGACAGTGGCACCCGACATGCCTGCGTTGTCGTTTTCCGCCGGGCACTCTTTGGGCCGGCGCA
Organism: Hyla sarda; assembly: GCF_029499605.1. Taxonomy (NCBI): domain Eukaryota; kingdom Metazoa; phylum Chordata; class Amphibia; order Anura; family Hylidae; genus Hyla; species Hyla sarda. Next base: position 23,686 of record NW_026610800.1, read on the forward strand.
GCACGCAGAAACACCTAGATTGAAGATAAGCGCCTTTTTGTCTTTGACCGCGACCTACATTGAAGATGCACAATCTTCTTTCAATTCCGGCCGAACGGAAGGAGATATCTGCTCAAAACATTCTGTGCAGTTTCAGACAGTGGCACCCGACATGCCTGCGTTGTCGTTTTCGGCCGGGCAGTCTTTGGGCCGGCGCAGAATGCAGAAACACCTAGATTGAAGATAAGCGCCTTTTTGTCATTGACCGCGACCTACATTGAAGATGCACAAACTTCTTTCAATTCCGGCCGAACGGAAGGAGATATCTGCTCAAAACTTTCTGTGCAGGTGCAGACAGTGGCACTCGACATGCCTGCGTTGTCGTTTTCCGCCGGGCACTCTTTGGGCCGGCGCAGCACGCAGAAACACCTAGATTGAAGATAAGCGCCTTTTGCCATTGACCGCAACGAAAATAGAAGATGCACAAACGTCTTGCAATTCCGGCCGAATGGAAGGAGATATCTGCTCAAAACTTTCTGTGCAGGTGCAGACAGTGGCACCCGACATGCCTGCGTTGTCGTTTTCCGCCGGGCACTCTTTGGGCCGGAGCAGAATGCAGAAACACCTAGATTGAAGATAAGCGCCTTTTTGTCATTGACCGCGACCTACATTGAAGATGCACAAACTTCTTTCAATTCCGGCCGAACGGAAGGAGATATCTGCTCAAAACTTTCTGTGCAGGTGCAGACAGTGGCACTCGACATGCCTGCGTTGTCGTTTTCCGCCGGGCACTCTTTGGGCCGGCGCAGCACGCAGAAACACCTAGATTGAAGATAAGCGCCTTTTGCCATTGACCGCAACGAAAATAGAAGATGCACAAACGTCTTGCAATTCCGGCCGAATGGAAGGAGATATCTGCTCAAAACTTTCTGTGCAGGTGCAGACAGTGGCACCCGACATGCCTGCGTTGTCGTTTTCCGCCGGGCACTCTTTGGGCCGGAGCAGAATGCAGAAACACCTAGATTGAAGATAAGCGCCTTTTTGTCATTGACCGCGACCTACATTGAAGATGCACAAACTTCTTTCAATTCCGGCCGAACGGAAGGAGATATCTGCTCAAAACTTTCTGTGCAGGTGCAGACAGTGGCACTCGACATGCCTGCGTTGTCGTTTTCCGCCGGGCACTCTTTGGGCCGGCGCAGCACGCAGAAACACCTAGATTGAAGATAAGCGCCTTTTGCCATTGACCGCAACGAAAATAGAAGATGCACAAACGTCTTGCAATTCCGGCCGAATGGAAGGAGATATCTGCTCAAAACTTTCTGTGCAGGTGCAGACAGTGGCACCCGACATGCCTGCGTTGTCGTTTTCCGCCGGGCACTCTTTGGGCCGGCGCAGCACGCAGAAACACCTAGATTGAAGATAAGCGCCTTTTTGTCTTTGACCGCGACCTACATTGAAGATGCACAATCTTCTTTCAATTCCGGCCGAACGGAAGGAGATATCTGCTCAAAACATTCTGTGCAGTTTCAGACAGTGGCACCCGACATGCCTGCGTTGTCGTTTTCGGCCGGGCAGTCTTTGGGCCGGCGCAGAATGCAGAAACACCTAGATTGAAGATAAGCGCCTTTTTGTCATTGACCGCGACCTACATTGAAGATGCACAAACTTCTTTTAATTCCGGCCGAACGGAAGGAGATATCTGCTCAAAACTTTCTGTGCAGGTGCAGACAGTGGCACTCGACATGCCTGCGTTGTCGTTTTCCGCCGGGCACTCTTTGGGCCGGCGCAGCACGCAGAAACACCTAGATTGAAGATAAGCGCCTTTTGCCATTGACCGCAACGAAAATAGAAGATGCACAAACGTCTTGCAATTCCGGCCGAATGGAAGGAGATATCTGCTCAAAACTTTCTGTGCAGGTGCAGACAGTGGCACCCGACATGCCTGCGTTGTCGTTTTCCGCCGGGCACTCTTTGGGCCGGAGCAGAATGCAGAAACACCTAGATTGAAGATAAGCGCCTTTTTGTCATTGACAGCGACCTACATTGAAGATGCACAATCTTCTTTCAATTCCGGCCGAACGGAAGGAGATATCTGCTCAAAACTTTCTGTGCAGGTGCAGACAGTGGCACCCGACATGCCTGCGTTGTCGTTTTCCGCCGGGCACTCTTTGGGCCGGCGCAGCACGCAGAAACACCTAGATTGAAGATAAGCCCCTTTTTGTTATTGACCGCGACCTACATTGAAGATGCACAATCTTCTTTCAATTCCGGCCGAACGGAAGGAGATATCTGCTCAAAACTTTCTGTGCAGGTGCAGACAGTGGCACTCGACATGCCTGCGTTGTCGTTTTCCGCCGGGCACTCTTTGGGCCGGCGCAGCACGCAGAAACACCTAGATTGAAGATAAGCGCCTTTTGCCATTGACCGCGACGAACATAGAAGATGCACAAACGTCTTGCAGTTCCGGCCGAATGGAAGGAGATATCTGCTCAAAACTTTCTGTGCAGGTGCAGACAGTGGCACCCGACATGCCTGCGTTGTCGTTTTCCGCCGGGCACTCTTTGGGCCGGAGCAGCACGCAGAAACACCTAGATTGAAGATAAGCTCCTTTTGTCATTGACCGCGACGAACATAGAAGATGCACAAACTTCTTGCAATTCCGGCCGAATGGAAGGAGATATCTGCTCAAAACTTTCTGTGCAGGTGTAGACAGTGGCACCCGACATGCCTGCGTTGTCGTTTTCCGCCGGGCACTCTTTGGGCCGGCGCAGCACGCAGAAACACCTAGATTGAAGATAAGCGCCTTTTTGTCTTTGACCGCGACCTACATTGAAGATGCACAATCTTCTTTCAATTCCGGCCGAACGGAAGGAGATATCTGCTCAAAACATTCTGTGCAGTTTCAGACAGTGGCACCCGACATGCCTGCGTTGTCGTTTTCGGCCGGGCAGTCTTTGGGCCGGCGCAGAATGCAGAAACACCTAGATTGAAGATAAGCGCCTTTTTGTCATTGACCGCGACCTACATTGAAGATGCACAAACTTCTTTCAATTCCGGCCGAACGGAAGGAGATATCTGCTCAAAACTTTCTGTGCAGGTGCAGACAGTGGCACTCGACATGCCTGCGTTGTCGTTTTCCGCCGGGCACTCTTTGGGCCGGCGCAGCACGCAGAAACACCTAGATTGAAGATAAGCGCCTTTTGCCATTGACCGCAACGAAAATAGAAGATGCACAAACGTCTTGCAATTCCGGCCGAATGGAAGGAGATATCTGCTCAAAACTTTCTGTGCAGGTGCAGACAGTGGCACCCGACATGCCTGCGTTGTCGTTTTCCGCCGGGCACTCTTTGGGCCGGAGCAGAATGCAGAAACACCTAGATTGAAGATAAGCGCCTTTTTGTCATTGACCGCGACCTACATTGAAGATGCACAAACTTCTTTCAATTCCGGCCGAACGGAAGGAGATATCTGCTCAAAACTTTCTGTGCAGGTGCAGACAGTGGCACTCGACATGCCTGCGTTGTCGTTTTCCGCCGGGCACTCTTTGGGCCGGCGCAGCACGCAGAAACACCTAGATTGAAGATAAGCGCCTTTTGCCATTGACCGCAACGAAAATAGAAGATGCACAAACGTCTTGCAATTCCGGCCGAATGGAAGGAGATATCTGCTCAAAACTTTCTGTGCAGGTGCAGACAGTGGCACCCGACATGCCTGCGTTGTCGTTTTCCGCCGGGCACTCTTTGGGCCGGCGCAGCACGCAGAAACACCTAGATTGAAGATAAGCGCCTTTTTGTCTTTGACCGCGACCTACATTGAAGATGCACAATCTTCTTTCAATTCCGGCCGAACGGAAGGAGATATCTGCTCAAAACATTCTGTGCAGTTTCAGACAGTGGCACCCGACATGCCTGCGTTGTCGTTTTCGGCCGGGCAGTCTTTGGGCCGGCGCAGAATGCAGAAACACCTAGATTGAAGATAAGCGCCTTTTTGTCATTGACCGCGACCTACATTGAAGATGCACAAACTTCTTTCAATTCCGGCCGAACGGAAGGAGATATCTGCTCAAAACTTTCTGTGCAGGTGCAGACAGTGGCACTCGACATGCCTGCGTTGTCGTTTTCCGCCGGGCACTCTTTGGGCCGGCGCAGCACGCAGAAACACCTAGATTGAAGATAAGCGCCTTTTGCCATTGACCGCAACGAAAATAGAAGATGCACAAACGTCTTGCAATTCCGGCCGAATGGAAGGAGATATCTGCTCAAAACTTTCTGTGCAGGTGCAGACAGTGGCACCCGACATGCCTGCGTTGTCGTTTTCCGCCGGGCACTCTTTGGGCCGGAGCAGAATGCAGAAACACCTAGATTGAAGATAAGCGCCTTTTTGTCATTGACCGCGACCTACATTGAAGATGCACAAACTTCTTTCAATTCCGGCCGAACGGAAGGAGATATCTGCTCAAAACTTTCTGTGCAGGTGCAGACAGTGGCACTCGACATGCCTGCGTTGTCGTTTTCCGCCGGGCACTCTTTGGGCCGGCGCAGCACGCAGAAACACCTAGATTGAAGATAAGCGCCTTTTGCCATTGACCGCAACGAAAATAGAAGATGCACAAACGTCTTGCAATTCCTGCCGAATGGAAGGAGATATCTGCTCAAAACTTTCTGTGCAGGTGCAGACAGTGGCACCCGACATGCCTGCGTTGTCGTTTTCCGCCGGGCACTCTTTGGGCCGGAGCAGAATGCAGAAACACCTAGATTGAAGATAAGCGCCTTTTTGTCATTGACCGCGACCTACATTGAAGATGCACAAACTTCTTTCAATTCCGGCCGAACGGAAGGAGATATCTGCTCAAAACTTTCTGTGCAGGTGCAGACAGTGGCACTCGACATGCCTGCGTTGTCGTTTTCCGCCGGGCACTCTTTGGGCCGGCGCAGCACGCAGAAACACCTAGATTGAAGATAAGCGCCTTTTGCCATTGACCGCAACGAAAATAGAAGATGCACAAACGTCTTGCAATTCCGGCCGAATGGAAGGAGATATCTGCTCAAAACTTTCTGTGCAGGTGCAGACAGTGGCACCCGATATGCCTGCGTTGTCGTTTTCCGCCGGGCACTCTTTGGGCCGGCGCAGCACGCAGAAACACCTAGATTGAAGATAAGCGCCTTTTTGTCTTTGACCGCGACCTACATTGAAGATGCACAATCTTCTTTCAATTCCGGCCGAACGGAAGGAGATATCTGCTCAAAACATTCTGTGCAGTTTCAGACAGTGGCACCCGACATGCCTGCGTTGTCGTTTTCCGCCGGGCACTCTTTGGGCCGGCGCAGCACGCAGAAACACCTAGATTGAAGATAAGCGCCTTTTGCCATTGACCGCGACGAACATAGAAGATGCACAAACGTCTTGCAATTCCGGCCGAATGGAAGGAGATATCTGCTCAAAACTTTCTGTGCAGGTGCAGACAGTGGCACCCGACATGCCTGCGTTGTCGTTTTCCGCCGGGCACTCTTTGGGCCGGAGCAGCACGCAGAAACACCTAGATTGAAGATAAGCTCCTTTTGTCATTGACCGCGACGAACATAGAAGATGCACAAACTTCTTGCAATTCCGGCCGAATGGAAGGAGATATCTGCTCAAAACTTTCTGTGCAAGTGTAGACAGTGGCACCCGACATGACTGCGTTGTCGTTTTCCGCCGGGCACTCTTTGGGCCGGCGCAGCACGCAGAAACACCTAGATTGAAGATAAGCGCCTTTTTGTCATTGACCGCGACCTACATTGAAGATGCACAATCTTCTTTCAATTCCGGCCGAACGGAAGGAGATATCTGTTAAAAACATTCTGTGCAGGTGCAGACAGTGGCACCCGACATGCCTGCGTTGTCGTTTTCCGCCGGGCAGTCTTTGGGCCGGCGCAGAACGCAGAAACACCTAGATTGAAGATAAGCGCCTTTTTGTCATTTACCGCGACCTACATTGAAGATGCACAATCTTCTTTCAATTCCCTCCGAACGGAAGGAGATATCTGCTCAAAACTTTCTGTGCAGGTGCAGACAGTGGCACTCGACATGCCTGCGTTGTCGTTTTCCGCCGGGCACTCTTTGGGCCGGCGCAGCACGCAGAAACACCTAGATTGAAGATAAGCGCCTTTTGCCATTGACCGCGACGAACATAGAAGATGCACAAACGTCTTGCAATTCCGGCCGAATGGAAGGAGATATCTGCTCAAAACTTTCTGTGCAGGTGCAGACAGTGGCACCCGACATGCCTGCGTTGTCGTTTTCCGCCGGGCACTCTTTGGGCCGGAGCAGCACGCAGAAACACCTAGATTGAAGATAAGCTCCTTTTGTCATTGACCGCGACGAACATAGAAGATGCACAAACTTCTTGCAATTCCGGCCGAATGGAAGGAGATATCTGCTCAAAACTTTCTGTGCAGGTGTAGACAGTGGCACCCGACATGCCTGCGTTGTCGTTTTCCGCCGGGCACTCTTTGGGCCGGCGCAGCACGCAGAAACACCTAGATTGAAGATAAGCGCCTTTTTGTTATTGACCGCGACCTACATTGCAGATGCACAAACGTCTTGCAATTCCGGCCGAACGAAAGAAGATATCTGCTCAAAACATACTGTGCAGGTGCAGACAGTGGCACCCGACATGCCTGCGTTGTCGTTTTCCGCCGGGCACTCTTTGGGCCGGCGCAGCACGCAGAAACACCTAGATTGAAGATAAGCGCCTTTTTGTCATTGACAGCGACCTACATTGAAGATGCACAATCTTCTTTCAATTCCGGCCGAACGGAAGGAGATATCTGCTAAAATCTTTCTGTGCAGGTGCAGACAGTGGCACCCGACATGCCTGCGTTGTCGTTTTCCGCCGGGCACTCTTTGGGCCGGAGCAGCACGCAGAAACACCTAGATTGAAGATAAGCTCCTTTTGTCATTGACCGCGACGAACATAGAAGATACACAAACCTTGCAATTCCGGCCGAATGGAAGGAGATATCTGCTCAAAACTTTCTGTGCAGGTGTAGACAGTGGCACCCGACATGCCTGCGTTGTCGTTTTCCGCCGGGCACTCTTTGGGCCGGCGCAGCACGCAGAAACACCTAGATTGAAGATAAGCGCCTTTTTGTCATTGACCGCGACCTACATTGAAGATGCACAATCTTCTTTCAATTCCGGCCGAACGGAAGGAGATATCTGCTCAAAACATTCTGTGCAGGTGCAGACAGTGGCACCCGACATGCCTGCGTTGTCGTTTTCCGCCGGGCACTCTTTGGGCCGGCGCAGCACGCAGAAACACCTAGATTGAAGATAAGCGCCTTTTTGTCATTGACCGCGACCTACATTGAAGATGCACAATCTTCTTTCAATTCCGGCCGAACGGAAGGAGATATTTGCTCAATACATTCTGTGCAGGTGCAGACAGTGGCACCCGACATGCCTGCGTTGTCGTTTTCCGCCGGGCAGTCTTTGGGCCGGCGCAGCACGCAGAAACACCTAGATTGAAGATAAGCGCCTTTTTGTCATTGACCGCGACCTACATTGAAGATGCACAATCTTCTTTCAATTCCGGCCGAACGGAAGGAGATATCTGCTCAAAACTTTCTGTGCAGGTGCAGACAGTGGCACTCGACATGCCTGCGTTGTTGTTTTCCGCCGGGCACTCTTTGGGCCGGCGCAGCACGCAGAAACACCTAGATTGAAGATAAGCGCCTTTTGCCATTGACCGCGACGAACATAGAAGATGCACAAACGTCTTGCAATTCCGGCCGAATGGAAGGAGATATCTGCTCAAAACTTTCTGTGCAGGTGCAGACAGTGGCACCCGACATGCCTGCGTTGTCGTTTTCCGCCGGGCACTCTTTGAGCCGGAGCAGCACGCAGAAACACCTACATTGAAGATAAGCGCCTTTTGCCATTGACCGCGACAAACATAGAAGATGCACAATCTTCTTTCAATTACGGCCGAACGGAAGGAGATATCTGCTCAAAACTTTCTGTGCAGGTGCAGACAGTGGCACCCGACATGCCTGCGTTGTCGTTTTCCGCCGGGCACTCTTTGGGCCGGCGCAGCACGCAGAAACACCTAGATTGAAGATAAGCGCCTTTTTGTTATTGACCGCGACCTACATTGAAGATGCACAAACGTCTTTCAATTCCGGCCGAACGGAAGGAGTCATCTGCTCAAAACTTTCTGTGCAGGTGCAGGCAGTGGCACTCGACATGCCTGCGTTGTCGTTTTCCGCCGGGCACTCTTTGGGCCGGCGCAGCACGCAGAAACACCTAGATTGAAGATAAGCGCCTTTTGCCATTGACCGCGACGAACATAGAAGATGCACAAACGTCTTGCAATTCCGGCCGAATGGAAGGAGATATCTGCTCAAAACTTTCTGTGCAGGTGCAGACAGTGGCACCCGACATGCCTGCGTTGTCGTTTTCCGCCGGGCACTCTTTGGGCCGGAGCAGCACGCAGAAACACCTAGATTGAAGATAAGCGCCTTTTTGTCATTGACCGCGACGAACATTGCAGATGCACAAACGTCTTGCAATTCCGGCCGAACGAAAGAAGATATCTGCTCAAAACATACTATGCAGGTGCAGACAGTGGCACCCGACATGCCTGCGTTGTCGTTTTCCGCCGGGCACTCTTTGGGCCGGCGCAGCACGCAGAAACACCTAGAATGAAGATAAGCGCCTTTTTGTCATTGTCCGCGACCTACATTGAAGATGCACAATCTTCTTTCAATTCCGGCCGAACGGAAGGAGATATCTGCTCAAAACTTTCTGTGCAGGTGCAGACAGTGGCACCCGACATGCCTGCGTTGTCGTTTTCCGCCGGGCACTCTTTGGGCCGGCGCAGCACGCAGAAACACCTAGATTGAAGATAAGCGCCTTTTTGTCATTGACCGCGACCTACATTGAAGATGCACAATCTTCTTTCAATTCCGGCCGAACGGAAGGAGATATCTGCTCAAAACTTTCTGTGCAGGTGCAGACAGTGGCACTCGACATGCCTGCGTTGTCGTTTTCCGCCGGGCACTCTTTGGGCCGGCGCAGCACGCAGAAACACCTAGATTGAAGATAAGCGCCTTTTGCCATTGACCGCGACGAAAATAGAAGATGCACAAACGTCTTGCAATTCCGGCCGAATGGAAGGAGATATCTGCTCAAAACTTTCTGTGCAGGTGCAGACAGTGGCACCCGACATGCCTGCGTTGTCGTTTTCCGCCGGGCACTCTTTGGGCCGGCGCAGCACGCAGAAACACCTAGATTGAAGATAAGCGCCTTTTTGTTATTGACCGCGACCTACATTGAAGATGCACAATCTTCTTTCAATTCCGGCCGAACGGAAGGAGATATCTGCTAAAATCTTTCTGTGCAGGTGCAGACAGTGGCACCCGACATGCCTGCGTTGTCGTTTTCCGCCGGGCACTCTTTGGGCCGGAGCAGCACGCAGAAACACCTAGATTGAAGATAAGCTCCTTTTGTCATTGACCGCGACGAACATAGAAGATGCACAAACTTCTTGCAATTCCGGCCGAATGGAAGGAGATATCTGCTCAAAACTTTCTGTGCAGGTGTAGACAGTGGCACCCGACATGCCTGCGTTGTCGTTTTCCACCGGGCACTCTTTGGGCCGGCGCAGCACGCAGAAACACCTAGATTGAAGATAAGCGCCTTTTTGTCATTGACCGCGACCTACATTGTAGATGCACAATCTTCTTTCAATTCCGGCCGAACGGAAGGAGATATCTGCTCAAAACATTCTGTGCAGGTGCAGACAGTGGCACCCGACATGCCTGCGTTGTCGTTTTCCGCCGGGCACTCTTTGGGCCGGCGCAGCACGCAGAAACACCTAGATTGAAGATAAGCGCCTTTTTGTCATTGACCGCGACCTACATTGAAGATGCACAATCTTCTTTCAATTCCGGCCGAATTGAAGGAGATATCTGCTCAAAACTTTCTGTGCAGGTGCAGACAGTGGCACCCGACATGCCTGCGTTGTCGTTTTCAGCCGGGCACACTTTGGGCCGGCGCAGCACGCAGAAACACCTAGATTGCAGGTAAGGGCTTTTTGACATTGACCGCGACCAATATTGAAGATGCACAAACGTCTTGCAATTCCGGCCGAACGAAAGAAGATATCTGCTCAAACCTTTCTGTGCAGGTGCAGACAGTGGCACCCGACATGCCTGCGTTGTCGTTTTCCGCCGGGCACTCTTTGGGCCGGAGCAGCACGCAGAAACACCTAGATTGAAGATAAGCGCCTTTTGCCATTGACCGCGACGAACATAGAAGATGCACAAACGTCTTGCAATTCCGGCCGAATGGAAGGAGATATCTGCTCAAACCTTTCTGTGCAGGTGCAGACAGTGGCACCCGACATGCCTGCATTGTCGTTTTCAGCCGGGCACTCTTTGGGCCGGCGCAGCACGCAGAAACACCTAGATTGCAGATAAGGGCTTTTTGACATTGACCGCGACCAATATTGAAGATGCACGAACGTCTTGCAATTCCGGCCGAACGAAAGAAGATATCTGCTTAAAACTTTCTGTGCAGGTGCAGACAGTGGCACCCGACATGCCTGCGTTGTCGTTTTCTGCCGGGCACTCTTTGGGCCGGAGCAGCACGCAGAAACACCTAGATTGAAGATAAGCTCCTTTTGTCATTGACCGCGACGAACATAGAAGATGCACAAACTTCTTGCAATTCCGGCCGAATGGAAGGAGATATCTGCTCAAAACTTTCTGTGCAGGTGTAGACAGTGGCACCCGACATGCCTGCGTTGTCGTTTTCCGCCGGGCACTCTTTGGGCCGGCGCAGCACGCAGAAACACCTAGATTGAAGATAAGCGCCTTTTTGTCATTGACCGCGACCTACATTGAAGATGCACAATCTTCTTTCAATTCCGGCCGAACGGAAGGAGATATCTGCTCAAAACATTCTGTGCAGGTGCAGACAGTGGCACCCGACATGCCTGCGTTGTCGTTTTCCGCCGGGCAGTCTTTGGGCCGGCGCAGCACGCAGAAACACCTAGATTGAAGATAAGCGCCTTTTTGTCATTGACCGCGACCTACATTGAAGATGCACAATCTTCTTTCAATTCCGGCCGAACGGAAGGAGATATCTGCTCAAAACTTTCTGTGCAGGTGCAGACAGTGGCACTCGACATGCCTGCGTTGTTGTTTTCCGCCGGGCACTCTTTGGGCCGGCGCAGCACGCAGAAACACCTAGATTGAAGATAAGCGCCTTTTGCCATTGACCGCGACGAACATAGAAGATGCACAAACGTCTTGCAATTCCGGCCGAATGGAAGGAGATCTCTGCTCAAAACTTTCTGTGCAGGTGCAGACAGTGGCACTCGACATGCCTGCGTTGTCGTTTTCCGCCGGGCACTCTTTGGGCCGGCGCAGCACGCAGAAACACCTAGATTGAAGATAAGCGCCTTTTGCCATTGACCGCGACGAACATAGAAGATGCACAAACGTCTTGCAATTCCGGCCGAATGGAAGGAGATATCTGCTCAAAACTTTCTGTGCAGGTGCAGACAGTGGCACCCGACATGCCTGCGTTGTCGTTTTCCACTGGGCACTCTTTGGGCTGGAGCAGCACGCAGAAACACCTAGATTGAAGATAAGCTCCTTTTGTCATTGACCGCGACGAACATAGAAGATGCACAAACTTCTTGCAATTCCGGCCGAATGGAAGGAGATATCTGCTCAAAACTTTCTGTGCAGGTGTAGACAGTGGCACCCGACATGCCTGCGTTGTCGTTTTCCGCCGGGCACTCTTTGGGCCGGCGCAGCACGCAGAAACACCTAGATTGAAGATAAGCGCCTTTTTGTCATTGACCGCGACCTACATTGAAGATGCACAATCTTCTTTCAATTCCGGCCGAACGGAAGGAGATATCTGCTCAAAACATTCTGTGCAGGTGCAGACAGTGGCACCCGACATGCCTGCGTTGTCGTTTTCCGCCGGGCAGTCTTTGGGCCGGCGCAGAATGCAGAAACACCTAGATTGAAGATAAGCGCCTTTTTGTCATTGACCGCGACCTACATTGAAGATGCACAATCTTCTTTCAATTCCCTCCGAACGGAAGGAGATATCTGCTCAAAACTTTCTGTGCAGGTGCAGACAGTGGCACTCGACATGCCTGCGTTGTCGTTTTCCGCCGGGCACTCTTTGGGCCGGCACAGCACGCAGAAACACCTAGATTGAAGATAAGCGCCTTTTGCCATTGACCGCGACGAACATAGAAGATGCACAAACGTCTTGCAATTCCGGCCGAATGGAAGGAGATATCTGCTCAAAACTTTCTGTGCAGGTGTAGACAGTGGCACCCGACATGCCTGCGTTGTCGTTTTCCGCCGGGCACTCTTTGGGCCGGCGCAGCACGCAGAAACACCTAGATTGAAGATAAGCGCCTTTTTGTCATTGACCGCGACCTACATTGAAGATGCACAATCTTCTTTCAATTCCGGCTGAACGGAAGGAGATATCTGCTCAAAACATTCTGTGCAGGTGCAGACAGTGGCACCCGACATGCCTGCGTTGTCGTTTTCCGCCGGGCACTCTTTGAGCCGGAGCAGCACGCAGAAACACCTACATTGAAGATAAGCGCCTTTTGCCATTGACCGCGACAAACATAGAAGATGCACAATCTTCTTTCAATTACGGCCGAACGGAAGGAGATATCTGCTCAAAACTTTCTGTGCAGGTGCAGACAGTGGCACCCGACATGCCTGCGTTGTCGTTTTCCGCCGGGCACTCTTTGGGCCGGCGCAGCACGCAGAAACACCTAGATTGAAGATAAGCGCCTTTTTGTTATTGACCGCGACCTACATTGAAGATGCACAATCTTCTTTCAATTCCGGCCGAACGGAAGGAGATATCTGCTCAAAACTTTCTGTGCAGGTGCAGACAGTGGCACTCGACATGCCTGCGTTGTCGTTTTCCGCCGGGCACTCTTTGGGCCGGCGCAGCACGCAGAAACACCTAGATTGAAGATAAGCGCCTTTTGCCATTGACCGCGACGAACATAGAAGATGCACAAACGTCTTGCAGTTCCGGCCGAATGGAAGGAGATATCTGCTCAAAACTTTCTGTGCAGGTGCAGACAGTGGCACCCGACATGCCTGCGTTGTCGTTTTCCGCCGGGCACTCTTTGGGCCGGAGCAGCACGCAGAAACACCTAGATTGAAGATAAGCTCCTTTTGTCATTGACCGCGACGAACATAGAAGATGCACAAACTTCTTGCAATTCCGGCCGAATGGAAGGAGATATCTGCTCAAAACTTTCTGTGCAGGTGTAGACAGTGGCACCCGACATGCCTGCGTTGTCGTTTTCCGCCGGGCACTCTTTGGGCCGGCGCAGCACGCAGAAACACCTAGATTGAAGATAAGCGCCTTTTTGTCTTTGACCGCGACCTACATTGAAGATGCACAATCTTCTTTCAATTCCGGCCGAACGGAAGGAGATATCTGCTCAAAACATTCTGTGCAGTTTCAGACAGTGGCACCCGACATGCCTGCGTTGTCGTTTTCGGCCGGGCAGTCTTTGGGCCGGCGCAGAATGCAGAAACACCTAGATTGAAGATAAGCGCCTTTTTGTCATTGACCGCGACCTACATTGAAGATGCACAAACTTCTTTCAATTCCGGCCGAACGGAAGGAGATATCTGCTCAAAACTTTCTGTGCAGGTGCAGACAGTGGCACTCGACATGCCTGCGTTGTCGTTTTCCGCCGGGCACTCTTTGGGCCGGCGCAGCACGCAGAAACACCTAGATTGAAGATAAGCGCCTTTTGCCATTGACCGCAACGAAAATAGAAGATGCACAAACGTCTTGCAATTCCGGCCGAATGGAAGGAGATATCTGCTCAAAACTTTCTGTGCAGGTGCAGACAGTGGCACCCGACATGCCTGCGTTGTCGTTTTCCGCCGGGCACTCTTTGGGCCGGAGCAGAATGCAGAAACACCTAGATTGAAGATAAGCGCCTTTTTGTCATTGACCGCGACCTACATTGAAGATGCACAAACTTCTTTCAATTCCGGCCGAACGGAAGGAGATATCTGCTCAAAACTTTCTGTGCAGGTGCAGACAGTGGCACTCGACATGCCTGCGTTGTCGTTTTCCGCCGGGCACTCTTTGGGCCGGCGCAGCACGCAGAAACACCTAGATTGAAGATAAGCGCCTTTTGCCATTGACCGCAACGAAAATAGAAGATGCACAAACGTCTTGCAATTCCGGCCGAATGGAAGGAGATATCTGCTCAAAACTTTCTGTGCAGGTGCAGACAGTGGCACCCGACATGCCTGCGTTGTCGTTTTCCGCCGGGCACTCTTTGGGCCGGCGCAGCACGCAGAAACACCTAGATTGAAGATAAGCGCCTTTTTGTCTTTGACCGCGACCTACATTGAAGATGCACAATCTTCTTTCAATTCCGGCCGAACGGAAGGAGATATCTGCTCAAAACATTCTGTGCAGTTTCAGACAGTGGCACCCGACATGCCTGCGTTGTCGTTTTCGGCCGGGCAGTCTTTGGGCCGGCGCAGAATGCAGAAACACCTAGATTGAAGATAAGCGCCTTTTTGTCATTGACCGCGACCTACATTGAAGATGCACAAACTTCTTTCAATTCCGGCCGAACGGAAGGAGATATCTGCTCAAAACTTTCTGTGCAGGTGCAGACAGTGGCACTCGACATGCCTGCGTTGTCGTTTTCCGCCGGGCACTCTTTGGGCCGGCGCAGCACGCAGAAACACCTAGATTGAAGATAAGCGCCTTTTGCCATTGACCGCAACGAAAATAGAAGATGCACAAACGTCTTGCAATTCCGGCCGAATGGAAGGAGATATCTGCTCAAAACTTTCTGTGCAGGTGCAGACAGTGGCACCCGACATGCCTGCGTTGTCGTTTTCCGCCGGGCACTCTTTGGGCCGGAGCAGAATGCAGAAACACCTAGATTGAAGATAAGCGCCTTTTTGTCATTGACCGCGACCTACATTGAAGATGCACAAACTTCTTTCAATTCCGGCCGAACGGAAGGAGATATCTGCTCAAAACTTTCTGTGCAGGTGCAGACAGTGGCACTCGACATGCCTGCGTTGTCGTTTTCCGCCGGGCACTCTTTGGGCCGGCGCAGCACGCAGAAACACCTAGATTGAAGATAAGCGCCTTTTGCCATTGACCGCAACGAAAATAGAAGATGCACAAACGTCTTGCAATTCCGGCCGAATGGAAGGAGATATCTGCTCAAAACTTTCTGTGCAGGTGCAGACAGTGGCACCCGACATGCCTGCGTTGTCGTTTTCCGCCGGGCACTCTTTGGGCCGGAGCAGAATGCAGAAACACCTAGATTGAAGATAAGCGCCTTTTTGTCATTGACCGCGACCTACATTGAAGATGCACAAACTTCTTTCAATTCCGGCCGAACGGAAGGAGATATCTGCTCAAAACTTTCTGTGCAGGTGCAGACAGTGGCACTCGACATGCCTGCGTTGTCGTTTTCCGCCGGGCACTCTTTGGGCCGGCGCAGCACGCAGAAACACCTAGATTGAAGATAAGCGCCTTTTGCCATTGACCGCAACGAAAATAGAAGATGCACAAACGTCTTGCAATTCCGGCCGAATGGAAGGAGATATCTGCTCAAAACTTTCTGTGCAGGTGCAGACAGTGGCACCCGACATGCCTGCGTTGTCGTTTTCCGCCGGGCACTCTTTGGGCCGGCGCAGCACGCAGAAACACCTAGATTGAAGATAAGCGCCTTTTTGTCTTTGACCGCGACCTACATTGAAGATGCACAATCTTCTTTCAATTCCGGCCGAACGGAAGGAGATATCTGCTCAAAACATTCTGTGCAGTTTCAGACAGTGGCACCCGACATGCCTGCGTTGTCGTTTTCGGCCGGGCAGTCTTTGGGCCGGCGCAGAATGCAGAAACACCTAGATTGAAGATAAGCGCCTTTTTGTCATTGACCGCGACCTACATTGAAGATGCACAAACTTCTTTTAATTCCGGCCGAACGGAAGTAGATATCTGCTCAAAACTTTCTGTGCAGGTGCAGACAGTGGCACTCGACATGCCTGCGTTGTCGTTTTCCGCCGGGCACTCTTTGGGCCGGCGCAGCACGCAGAAACACCTAGATTGAAGATAAGCGCCTTTTGCCATTGACCGCAACGAAAATAGAAGATGCACAAACGTCTTGCAATTCCGGCCGAATGGAAGGAGATATCTGCTCAAAACTTTCTGTGCAGGTGCAGACAGTGGCACCCGACATGCCTGCGTTGTCGTTTTCCGCCGGGCACTCTTTGGGCCGGAGCAGAATGCAGAAACACCTAGATTGAAGATAAGCGCCTTTTTGTCATTGACAGCGACCTACATTGAAGATGCACAATCTTCTTTCAATTCCGGCCGAACGGAAGGAGATATCTGCTCAAAACTTTCTGTGCAGGTGCAGACAGTGGCACACGACATGCCTGCGTTGTCGTTTTCCGCCGGGCACTCTTTGGGCCGGCGCAGCACGCAGAAACACCTAGATTGAAGATAAGCGCCTTTTGCCATTGACCGCGACGAACATAGAAGATGCACAAACGTCTTGCAATTCCGGCCGAATGGAAGGAGATATCTGCTCAAAACTTTCTGTGCAGGTGCAGACAGTGGCACCCGACATGCCTGCGTTGTCGTTTTCCGCCGGGCACTCTTTGGGCCGGCGCAGCACGCAGAAACACCTAGATTGAAGATAAGCGCCTTTTTGTTATTGACCGCGACCTACATTGAAGATGCACAATCTTCTTTCAATTCCGGCCGAACGGAAGGAGATATCTGCTAAAATCTTTCTGTGCAGGTGCAGACAGTGGCACCCGACATGCCTGCGTTGTCGTTTTCCGCCGGGCACTCTTTGGGCCGGAGCAGCACGCAGAAACACCTAGATTGAAGATAAGCTCCTTTTGTCATTGACCGCGACGAACATAGAAGATGCACAAACTTCTTGCAATTCCGGCCGAATGGAAGGAGATATCTGCTCAAAACTTTCTGTGCAGGTGTAGACAGTGGCACCCGACATGCCTGCGTTGTCGTTTTCCACCGGGCACTCTTTGGGCCGGCGCAGCACGCAGAAACACCTAGATTGAAGATAAGCGCCTTTTTGTCATTGACCGCGACCTACATTGTAGATGCACAATCTTCTTTCAATTCCGGCCGAACGGAAGGAGATATCTGCTCAAAACATTCTGTGCAGGTGCAGACAGTGGCACCCGACATGCCTGCGTTGTCGTTTTCCGCCGGGCACTCTTTGGGCCGGCGCAGCACGCAGAAACACCTAGATTGAAGATAAGCGCCTTTTTGTCATTGACCGCGACCTACATTGAAGATGCACAATCTTCTTTCAATTCCGGCCGAATTGAAGGAGATATCTGCTCAAAACTTTCTGTGCAGGTGCAGACAGTGGCACCCGACATGCCTGCGTTGTCGTTTTCAGCCGGGCACACTTTGGGCCGGCGCAGCACGCAGAAACACCTAGATTGCAGGTAAGGGCTTTTTGACATTGACCGCGACCAATATTGAAGATGCACAAACGTCTTGCAATTCCGGCCGAACGAAAGAAGATATCTGCTCAAACCTTTCTGTGCAGGTGCAGACAGTGGCACCCGACATGCCTGCGTTGTCGTTTTCCGCCGGGCACTCTTTGGGCCGGAGCAGCACGCAGAAACACCTAGATTGAAGATAAGCGCCTTTTGCCATTGACCGCGACGAACATAGAAGATGCACAAACGTCTTGCAATTCCGGCCGAATGGAAGGAGATATCTGCTCAAACCTTTCTGTGCAGGTGCAGACAGTGGCACCCGACATGCCTGCATTGTCGTTTTCAGCCGGGCACTCTTTGGGCCGGCGCAGCACGCAGAAACACCTAGATTGCAGATAAGGGCTTTTTTACATTGACCGCGACCAATATTGAAGATGCACGAACGTCTTGCAATTCCGGCCGAACGAAAGAAGATATCTGCTTAAAACTTTCTGTGCAGGTGCAGACAGTGGCACCCGACATGCCTGCGTTGTCGTTTTCCGCCGGGCACTCTTTGGGCCGGAGCAGCACGCAGAAACACCTAGATTGAAGATAAGCTCCTTTTGTCATTGACCGCGACGAACATAGAAGATGCACAAACTTCTTGCAATTCCGGCCGAATGGAAGGAGATATCTGCTCAAAACTTTCTGTGCAGGTGTAGACAGTGGCACCCGACATGCCTGCGTTGTCGTTTTCCGCCGGGCACTCTTTGGGCCGGCGCAGCACGCAGAAACACCTAAATTGAAGATAAGCGCCTTTTTGTCATTGACCGCGACCTACATTGAAGATGCACAATCTTCTTTCAATTCCGGCCGAACGGAAGGAGATATCTGCTCAAAACATTCTGTGCAGGTGCAGACAGTGGCACCCGACATGCCTGCGTTGTCGTTTTCCGCCGGGCAGTCTTTGGGCCGGCGCAGCACGCAGAAACACCTAGATTGAAGATAAGCGCCTTTTTGTCATTGACCGCGACCTACATTGAAGATGCACAATCTTCTTTCAATTCCGGCCGAACGGAAGGAGATATCTGCTCAAAACTTTCTGTGCAGGTGCAGACAGTGGCACTCGACATGCCTGCGTTGTTGTTTTCCGCCGGGCACTCTTTGGGCCGGCGCAGCACGCAGAAACACCTAGATTGAAGATAAGCGCCTTTTGCCATTGACCGCGACGAACATAGAAGATGCACAAACGTCTTGCAATTCCGGCCGAATGGAAGGAGATCTCTGCTCAAAACTTTCTGTGCAGGTGCAGACAGTGGCACTCGACATGCCTGCGTTGTCGTTTTCCGCCGGGCACTCTTTGGGCCGGCGCAGCACGCAGAAACACCTAGATTGAAGATAAGCGCCTTTTGCCATTGACCGCGACGAACATAGAAGATGCACAAACGTCTTGCAATTCCGGCCGAATGGAAGGAGATATCTGCTCAAAACTTTCTGTGCAGGTGCAGACAGTGGCACCCGACATGCCTGCGTTGTCGTTTTCCACTGGGCACTCTTTGGGCTGGAGCAGCACGCAGAAACACCTAGATTGAAGATAAGCTCCTTTTGTCATTGACCGCGACGAACATAGAAGATGCACAAACTTCTTGCAATTCCGGCCGAATGGAAGGAGATATCTGCTCAAAACTTTCTGTGCAGGTGTAGACAGTGGCACCCGACATGCCTGCGTTGTCGTTTTCCGCCGGGCACTCTTTGGGCCGGCGCAGCACGCAGAAACACCTAGATTGAAGATAAGCGCCTTTTTGTCATTGACCGCGACCTACATTGAAGATGCACAATCTTCTTTCAATTCCGGCCGAACGGAAGGAGATATCTGCTCAAAACATTCTGTGCAGGTGCAGACAGTGGCACCCGACATGCCTGCGTTGTCGTTTTCCGCCGGGCAGTCTTTGGGCCGGCGCAGAATGCAGAAACACCTAGATTGAAGATAAGCGCCTTTTTGTCATTGACCGCGACCTACATTGAAGATGCACAATCTTCTTTCAATTCCCTCCGAACGGAAGGAGATATCTGCTCAAAACTTTCTGTGCAGGTGCAGACAGTGGCACTCGACATGCCTGCGTTGTCGTTTTCCGCCGGGCACTCTTTGGGCCGGCACAGCACGCAGAAACACCTAGATTGAAGATAAGCGCCTTTTGCCATTGACCGCGACGAACATAGAAGATGCACAAACGTCTTGCAATTCCGGCCGAATGGAAGGAGATATCTGCTCAAAACTTTCTGTGCAGGTGTAGACAGTGGCACCCGACATGCCTGCGTTGTCGTTTTCCGCCGGGCACTCTTTGGGCCGGCGCAGCACGCAGAAACACCTAGATTGAAGATAAGCGCCTTTTTGTCATTGACCGCGACCTACATTGAAGATGCACAATCTTCTTTCAATTCCGGCTGAACGGAAGGAGATATCTGCTCAAAACATTCTGTGCAGGTGCAGACAGTGGCACCCGACATGCCTGCGTTGTCGTTTTCCGCCGGGCACTCTTTGAGCCGGAGCAGCACGCAGAAACACCTACATTGAAGATAAGCGCCTTTTGCCATTGACCGCGACAAACATAGAAGATGCACAATCTTCTTTCAATTACGGCCGAACGGAAGGAGATATCTGCTCAAAACTTTCTGTGCAGGTGCAGACAGTGGCACCCGACATGCCTGCGTTGTCGTTTTCCGCCGGGCACTCTTTGGGCCGGCGCAGCACGCAGAAACACCTAGATTGAAGATAAGCGCCTTTTTGTTATTGACCGCGACCTACATTGAAGATGCACAATCTTCTTTCAATTCCGGCCGAACGGAAGGAGATATCTGCTCAAAACTTTCTGTGCAGGTGCAGACAGTGGCACTCGACATGCCTGCGTTGTCGTTTTCCGCCGGGCACTCTTTGGGCCGGCGCAGCACGCAGAAACACCTAGATTGAAGATAAGCGCCTTTTGCCATTGACCGCGACGAACATAGAAGATGCACAAACGTCTTGCAGTTCCGGCCGAATGGAAGGAGATATCTGCTCAAAACTTTCTGTGCAGGTGCAGACAGTGGCACCCGACATGCCTGCGTTGTCGTTTTCCGCCGGGCACTCTTTGGGCCGGAGCAGCACGCAGAAACACCTAGATTGAAGATAAGCTCCTTTTGTCATTGACCGCGACGAACATAGAAGATGCACAAACTTCTTGCAATTCCGGCCGAATGGAAGGAGATATCTGCTCAAAACTTTCTGTGCAGGTGTAGACAGTGGCACCCGACATGCCTGCGTTGTCGTTTTCCGCCGGGCACTCTTTGGGCCGGCGCAGCACGCAGAAACACCTAGATTGAAGATAAGCGCCTTTTTGTCTTTGACCGCGACCTACATTGAAGATGCACAATCTTCTTTCAATTCCGGCCGAACGGAAGGAGATATCTGCTCAAAACATTCTGTGCAGTTTCAGACAGTGGCACCCGACATGCCTGCGTTGTCGTTTTCGGCCGGGCAGTCTTTGGGCCGGCGCAGAATGCAGAAACACCTAGATTGAAGATAAGCGCCTTTTTGTCATTGACCGCGACCTACATTGAAGATGCACAAACTTCTTTCAATTCCGGCCGAACGGAAGGAGATATCTGCTCAAAACTTTCTGTGCAGGTGCAGACAGTGGCACTCGACATGCCTGCGTTGTCGTTTTCCGCCGGGCACTCTTTGGGCCGGCGCAGCACGCAGAAACACCTAGATTGAAGATAAGCGCCTTTTGCCATTGACCGCAACGAAAATAGAAGATGCACAAACGTCTTGCAATTCCGGCCGAATGGAAGGAGATATCTGCTCAAAACTTTCTGTGCAGGTGCAGACAGTGGCACCCGACATGCCTGCGTTGTCGTTTTCCGCCGGGCACTCTTTGGGCCGGAGCAGAATGCAGAAACACCTAGATTGAAGATAAGCGCCTTTTTGTCATTGACCGCGACCTACATTGAAGATGCACAAACTTCTTTCAATTCCGGCCGAACGGAAGGAGACATCTGCTCAAAACTTTCTGTGCAGGTGCAGACAGTGGCACTCGACATGCCTGCGTTGTCGTTTTCCGCCGGGCACTCTTTGGGCCGGCGCAGCACGCAGAAACACCTAGATTGAAGATAAGCGCCTTTTGCCATTGACCGCAACGAAAATAGAAGATGCACAAACGTCTTGCAATTCCGGCCGAATGGAAGGAGATATCTGCTCAAAACTTTCTGTGCAGGTGCAGACAGTGGCACCCGACATGCCTGCGTTGTCGTTTTCCGCCGGGCACTCTTTGGGCCGGCGCAGCACGCAGAAACACCTAGATTGAAGATAAGCGCCTTTTTGTCTTTGACCGCGACCTACATTGAAGATGCACAATCTTCTTTCAATTCCGGCCGAACGGAAGGAGATATCTGCTCAAAACATTCTGTGCAGTTTCAGACAGTGGCACCCGACATGCCTGCGTTGTCGTTTTCGGCCGGGCAGTCTTTGGGCCGGCGCAGAATGCAGAAACACCTAGATTGAAGATAAGCGCCTTTTTGTCATTGACCGCGACCTACATTGAAGATGCACAAACTTCTTTCAATTCCGGCCGAACGGAAGGAGATATCTGCTCAAAACTTTCTGTGCAGGTGCAGACAGTGGCACTCGACATGCCTGCGTTGTCGTTTTCCGCCGGGCACTCTTTGGGCCGGCGCAGCACGCAGAAACACCTAGATTGAAGATAAGCGCCTTTTGCCATTGACCGCAACGAAAATAGAAGATGCACAAACGTCTTGCAATTCCGGCCGAATGGAAGGAGATATCTGCTCAAAACTTTCTGTGCAGGTGCAGACAGTGGCACCCGACATGCCTGCGTTGTCGTTTTCCGCCGGGCACTCTTTGGGCCGGAGCAGAATGCAGAAACACCTAGATTGAAGATAAGCGCCTTTTTGTCATTGACCGCGACCTACATTGAAGATGCACAAACTTCTTTCAATTCCGGCCGAACGGAAGGAGATATCTGCTCAAAACTTTCTGTGCAGGTGCAGACAGTGGCACTCGACATGCCTGCGTTGTCGTTTTCCGCCGGGCACTCTTTGGGCCGGCGCAGCACGCAGAAACACCTAGATTGAAGATAAGCGCCTTTTGCCATTGACCGCAACGAAAATAGAAGATGCACAAACGTCTTGCAATTCCGGCCGAATGGAAGGAGATATCTGCTCAAAACTTTCTGTGCAGGTGCAGACAGTGGCACCCGACATGCCTGCGTTGTCGTTTTCCGCCGGGCACTCTTTGGGCCGGAGCAGAATGCAGAAACACCTAGATTGAAGATAAGCGCCTTTTTGTCATTGACCGCGACCTACATTGAAGATGCACAAACTTCTTTCAATTCCGGCCGAACGGAAGGAGATATCTGCTCAAAACTTTCTGTGCAGGTGCAGACAGTGGCACTCGACATGCCTGCGTTGTCGTTTTCCGCCGGGCACTCTTTGGGCCGGCGCAGCACGCAGAAACACCTAGATTGAAGATAAGCGCCTTTTGCCATTGACCGCAACGAAAATAGAAGATGCACAAACGTCTTGCAATTCCGGCCGAATGGAAGGAGATATCTGCTCAAAACTTTCTGTGCAGGTGCAGACAGTGGCACCCGACATGCCTGCGTTGTCGTTTTCCGCCGGGCACTCTTTGGGCCGGCGCAGCACGCAGAAACACCTAGATTGAAGATAAGCGCCTTTTTGTCTTTGACCGCGACCTACATTGAAGATGCACAATCTTCTTTCAATTCCGGCCGAACGGAAGGAGATATCTGCTCAAAACATTCTGTGCAGTTTCAGACAGTGGCACCCGACATGCCTGCGTTGTCGTTTTCGGCCGGGCAGTCTTTGGGCCGGCGCAGAATGCAGAAACACCTAGATTGAAGATAAGCGCCTTTTTGTCATTGACCGCGACCTACATTGAAGATGCACAAACTTCTTTTAATTCCGGCCGAACGGAAGGAGATATCTGCTCAAAACTTTCTGTGCAGGTGCAGACAGTGGCACTCGACATGCCTGCGTTGTCGTTTTCCGCCGGGCACTCTTTGGGCCGGCGCAGCACGCAGAAACACCTAGATTGAAGATAAGCGCCTTTTGCCATTGACCGCAACGAAAATAGAAGATGCACAAACGTCTTGCAATTCCGGCCGAATGGAAGGAGATATCTGCTCAAAACTTTCTGTGCAGGTGCAGACAGTGGCACCCGACATGCCTGCGTTGTCGTTTTCCGCCGGGCACTCTTTGGGCCGGAGCAGAATGCAGAAACACCTAGATTGAAGATAAGCGCCTTTTTGTCATTGACAGCGACCTACATTGAAGATGCACAATCTTCTTTCAATTCCGGCCGAACGGAAGGAGATATCTGCTCAAAACTTTCTGTGCAGGTGCAGACAGTGGCACCCGACATGCCTGCGTTGTCGTTTTCCGCCGGGCACTCTTTGGGCCGGCGCAGCACGCAGAAACACCTAGATTGAAGATAAGCCCCTTTTTGTTATTGACCGCGACCTACATTGAAGATGCACAATCTTCTTTCAATTCCGGCCGAACGGAAGGAGATATCTGCTCAAAACTTTCTGTGCAGGTGCAGACAGTGGCACTCGACATGCCTGCGTTGTCGTTTTCCGCCGGGCACTCTTTGGGCCGGCGCAGCACGCAGAAACACCTAGATTGAAGATAAGCGCCTTTTGCCATTGACCGCGACGAACATAGAAGATGCACAAACGTCTTGCAGTTCCGGCCGAATGGAAGGAGATATCTGCTCAAAACTTTCTGTGCAGGTGCAGACAGTGGCACCCGACATGCCTGCGTTGTCGTTTTCCGCCGGGCACTCTTTGGGCCGGAGCAGCACGCAGAAACACCTAGATTGAAGATAAGCTCCTTTTGTCATTGACCGCGACGAACATAGAAGATGCACAAACTTCTTGCAATTCCGGCCGAATGGAAGGAGATATCTGCTCAAAACTTTCTGTGCAGGTGTAGACAGTGGCACCCGACATGCCTGCGTTGTCGTTTTCCGCCGGGCACTCTTTGGGCCGGCGCAGCACGCAGAAACACCTAGATTGAAGATAAGCGCCTTTTTGTCTTTGACCGCGACCTACATTGAAGATGCACAATCTTCTTTCAATTCCGGCCGAACGGAAGGAGATATCTGCTCAAAACATTCTGTGCAGTTTCAGACAGTGGCACCCGACATGCCTGCGTTGTCGTTTTCGGCCGGGCAGTCTTTGGGCCGGCGCAGAATGCAGAAACACCTAGATTGAAGATAAGCGCCTTTTTGTCATTGACCGCGACCTACATTGAAGATGCACAAACTTCTTTCAATTCCGGCCGAACGGAAGGAGATATCTGCTCAAAACTTTCTGTGCAGGTGCAGACAGTGGCACTCGACATGCCTGCGTTGTCGTTTTCCGCCGGGCACTCTTTGGGCCGGCGCAGCACGCAGAAACACCTAGATTGAAGATAAGCGCCTTTTGCCATTGACCGCAACGAAAATAGAAGATGCACAAACGTCTTGCAATTCCGGCCGAATGGAAGGAGATATCTGCTCAAAACTTTCTGTGCAGGTGCAGACAGTGGCACCCGACATGCCTGCGTTGTCGTTTTCCGCCGGGCACTCTTTGGGCCGGAGCAGAATGCAGAAACACCTAGATTGAAGATAAGCGCCTTTTTGTCATTGACCGCGACCTACATTGAAGATGCACAAACTTCTTTCAATTCCGGCCGAACGGAAGGAGATATCTGCTCAAAACTTTCTGTGCAGGTGCAGACAGTGGCACTCGACATGCCTGCGTTGTCGTTTTCCGCCGGGCACTCTTTGGGCCGGCGCAGCACGCAGAAACACCTAGATTGAAGATAAGCGCCTTTTGCCATTGACCGCAACGAAAATAGAAGATGCACAAACGTCTTGCAATTCCGGCCGAATGGAAGGAGATATCTGCTCAAAACTTTCTGTGCAGGTGCAGACAGTGGCACCCGACATGCCTGCGTTGTCGTTTTCCGCCGGGCACTCTTTGGGCCGGCGCAGCACGCAGAAACACCTAGATTGAAGATAAGCGCCTTTTTGTCTTTGACCGCGACCTACATTGAAGATGCACAATCTTCTTTCAATTCCGGCCGAACGGAAGGAGATATCTGCTCAAAACATTCTGTGCAGTTTCAGACAGTGGCACCCGACATGCCTGCGTTGTCGTTTTCGGCCGGGCAGTCTTTGGGCCGGCGCAGAATGCAGAAACACCTAGATTGAAGATAAGCGCCTTTTTGTCATTGACCGCGACCTACATTGAAGATGCACAAACTTCTTTCAATTCCGGCCGAACGGAAGGAGATATCTGCTCAAAACTTTCTGTGCAGGTGCAGACAGTGGCACTCGACATGCCTGCGTTGTCGTTTTCCGCCGGGCACTCTTTGGGCCGGCGCAGCACGCAGAAACACCTAGATTGAAGATAAGCGCCTTTTGCCATTGACCGCAACGAAAATAGAAGATGCACAAACGTCTTGCAATTCCGGCCGAATGGAAGGAGATATCTGCTCAAAACTTTCTGTGCAGGTGCAGACAGTGGCACCCGACATGCCTGCGTTGTCGTTTTCCGCCGGGCACTCTTTGGGCCGGAGCAGAATGCAGAAACACCTAGATTGAAGATAAGCGCCTTTTTGTCATTGACCGCGACCTACATTGAAGATGCACAAACTTCTTTCAATTCCGGCCGAACGGAAGGAGATATCTGCTCAAAACTTTCTGTGCAGGTGCAGACAGTGGCACTCGACATGCCTGCGTTGTCGTTTTCCGCCGGGCACTCTTTGGGCCGGCGCAGCACGCAGAAACACCTAGATTGAAGATAAGCGCCTTTTGCCATTGACCGCAACGAAAATAGAAGATGCACAAACGTCTTGCAATTCCTGCCGAATGGAAGGAGATATCTGCTCAAAACTTTCTGTGCAGGTGCAGACAGTGGCACCCGACATGCCTGCGTTGTCGTTTTCCGCCGGGCACTCTTTGGGCCGGAGCAGAATGCAGAAACACCTAGATTGAAGATAAGCGCCTTTTTGTCATTGACCGCGACCTACATTGAAGATGCACAAACTTCTTTCAATTCCGGCCGAACGGAAGGAGATATCTGCTCAAAACTTTCTGTGCAGGTGCAGACAGTGGCACTCGACATGCCTGCGTTGTCGTTTTCCGCCGGGCACTCTTTGGGCCGGCGCAGCACGCAGAAACACCTAGATTGAAGATAAGCGCCTTTTGCCATTGACCGCAACGAAAATAGAAGATGCACAAACGTCTTGCAATTCCGGCCGAATGGAAGGAGATATCTGCTCAAAACTTTCTGTGCAGGTGCAGACAGTGGCACCCGATATGCCTGCGTTGTCGTTTTCCGCCGGGCACTCTTTGGGCCGGCGCAGCACGCAGAAACACCTAGATTGAAGATAAGCGCCTTTTTGTCTTTGACCGCGACCTACATTGAAGATGCACAATCTTCTTTCAATTCCGGCCGAACGGAAGGAGATATCTGCTCAAAACATTCTGTGCAGTTTCAGACAGTGGCACCCGACATGCCTGCGTTGTCGTTTTCCGCCGGGCACTCTTTGGGCCGGCGCAGCACGCAGAAACACCTAGATTGAAGATAAGCGCCTTTTGCCATTGACCGCGACGAACATAGAAGATGCACAAACGTCTTGCAATTCCGGCCGAATGGAAGGAGATATCTGCTCAAAACTTTCTGTGCAGGTGCAGACAGTGGCACCCGACATGCCTGCGTTGTCGTTTTCCGCCGGGCACTCTTTGGGCCGGAGCAGCACGCAGAAACACCTAGATTGAAGATAAGCTCCTTTTGTCATTGACCGCGACGAACATAGAAGATGCACAAACTTCTTGCAATTCCGGCCGAATGGAAGGAGATATCTGCTCAAAACTTTCTGTGCAAGTGTAGACAGTGGCACCCGACATGACTGCGTTGTCGTTTTCCGCCGGGCACTCTTTGGGCCGGCGCAGCACGCAGAAACACCTAGATTGAAGATAAGCGCCTTTTTGTCATTGACCGCGACCTACATTGAAGATGCACAATCTTCTTTCAATTCCGGCCGAACGGAAGGAGATATCTGTTAAAAACATTCTGTGCAGGTGCAGACAGTGGCACCCGACATGCCTGCGTTGTCGTTTTCCGCCGGGCAGTCTTTGGGCCGGCGCAGAACGCAGAAACACCTAGATTGAAGATAAGCGCCTTTTTGTCATTTACCGCGACCTACATTGAAGATGCACAATCTTCTTTCAATTCCCTCCGAACGGAAGGAGATATCTGCTCAAAACTTTCTGTGCAGGTGCAGACAGTGGCACTCGACATGCCTGCGTTGTCGTTTTCCGCCGGGCACTCTTTGGGCCGGCGCAGCACGCAGAAACACCTAGATTGAAGATAAGCGCCTTTTGCCATTGACCGCGACGAACATAGAAGATGCACAAACGTCTTGCAATTCCGGCCGAATGGAAGGAGATATCTGCTCAAAACTTTCTGTGCAGGTGCAGACAGTGGCACCCGACATGCCTGCGTTGTCGTTTTCCGCCGGGCACTCTTTGGGCCGGAGCAGCACGCAGAAACACCTAGATTGAAGATAAGCTCCTTTTGTCATTGACCGCGACGAACATAGAAGATGCACAAACTTCTTGCAATTCCGGCCGAATGGAAGGAGATATCTGCTCAAAACTTTCTGTGCAGGTGTAGACAGTGGCACCCGACATGCCTGCGTTGTCGTTTTCCGCCGGGCACTCTTTGGGCCGGCGCAGCACGCAGAAACACCTAGATTGAAGATAAGCGCCTTTTTGTTATTGACCGCGACCTACATTGCAGATGCACAAACGTCTTGCAATTCCGGCCGAACGAAAGAAGATATCTGCTCAAAACATACTGTGCAGGTGCAGACAGTGGCACCCGACATGCCTGCGTTGTCGTTTTCCGCCGGGCACTCTTTGGGCCGGCGCAGCACGCAGAAACACCTAGATTGAAGATAAGCGCCTTTTTGTCATTGACAGCGACCTACATTGAAGATGCACAATCTTCTTTCAATTCCGGCCGAACGGAAGGAGATATCTGCTAAAATCTTTCTGTGCAGGTGCAGACAGTGGCACCCGACATGCCTGCGTTGTCGTTTTCCGCCGGGCACTCTTTGGGCCGGAGCAGCACGCAGAAACACCTAGATTGAAGATAAGCTCCTTTTGTCATTGACCGCGACGAACATAGAAGATACACAAACCTTGCAATTCCGGCCGAATGGAAGGAGATATCTGCTCAAAACTTTCTGTGCAGGTGTAGACAGTGGCACCCGACATGCCTGCGTTGTCGTTTTCCGCCGGGCACTCTTTGGGCCGGCGCAGCACGCAGAAACACCTAGATTGAAGATAAGCGCCTTTTTGTCATTGACCGCGACCTACATTGAAGATGCACAATCTTCTTTCAATTCCGGCCGAACGGAAGGAGATATCTGCTCAAAACATTCTGTGCAGGTGCAGACAGTGGCACCCGACATGCCTGCGTTGTCGTTTTCCGCCGGGCACTCTTTGGGCCGGCGCAGCACGCAGAAACACCTAGATTGAAGATAAGCGCCTTTTTGTCATTGACCGCGACCTACATTGAAGATGCACAATCTTCTTTCAATTCCGGCCGAACGGAAGGAGATATTTGCTCAATACATTCTGTGCAGGTGCAGACAGTGGCACCCGACATGCCTGCGTTGTCGTTTTCCGCCGGGCAGTCTTTGGGCCGGCGCAGCACGCAGAAACACCTAGATTGAAGATAAGCGCCTTTTTGTCATTGACCGCGACCTACATTGAAGATGCACAATCTTCTTTCAATTCCGGCCGAACGGAAGGAGATATCTGCTCAAAACTTTCTGTGCAGGTGCAGACAGTGGCACTCGACATGCCTGCGTTGTTGTTTTCCGCCGGGCACTCTTTGGGCCGGCGCAGCACGCAGAAACACCTAGATTGAAGATAAGCGCCTTTTGCCATTGACCGCGACGAACATAGAAGATGCACAAACGTCTTGCAATTCCGGCCGAATGGAAGGAGATATCTGCTCAAAACTTTCTGTGCAGGTGCAGACAGTGGCACCCGACATGCCTGCGTTGTCGTTTTCCGCCGGGCACTCTTTGAGCCGGAGCAGCACGCAGAAACACCTACATTGAAGATAAGCGCCTTTTGCCATTGACCGCGACAAACATAGAAGATGCACAATCTTCTTTCAATTACGGCCGAACGGAAGGAGATATCTGCTCAAAACTTTCTGTGCAGGTGCAGACAGTGGCACCCGACATGCCTGCGTTGTCGTTTTCCGCCGGGCACTCTTTGGGCCGGCGCAGCACGCAGAAACACCTAGATTGAAGATAAGCGCCTTTTTGTTATTGACCGCGACCTACATTGAAGATGCACAAACGTCTTTCAATTCCGGCCGAACGGAAGGAGTCATCTGCTCAAAACTTTCTGTGCAGGTGCAGGCAGTGGCACTCGACATGCCTGCGTTGTCGTTTTCCGCCGGGCACTCTTTGGGCCGGCGCAGCACGCAGAAACACCTAGATTGAAGATAAGCGCCTTTTGCCATTGACCGCGACGAACATAGAAGATGCACAAACGTCTTGCAATTCCGGCCGAATGGAAGGAGATATCTGCTCAAAACTTTCTGTGCAGGTGCAGACAGTGGCACCCGACATGCCTGCGTTGTCGTTTTCCGCCGGGCACTCTTTGGGCCGGAGCAGCACGCAGAAACACCTAGATTGAAGATAAGCGCCTTTTTGTCATTGACCGCGACGAACATTGCAGATGCACAAACGTCTTGCAATTCCGGCCGAACGAAAGAAGATATCTGCTCAAAACATACTATGCAGGTGCAGACAGTGGCACCCGACATGCCTGCGTTGTCGTTTTCCGCCGGGCACTCTTTGGGCCGGCGCAGCACGCAGAAACACCTAGAATGAAGATAAGCGCCTTTTTGTCATTGTCCGCGACCTACATTGAAGATGCACAATCTTCTTTCAATTCCGGCCGAACGGAAGGAGATATCTGCTCAAAACTTTCTGTGCAGGTGCAGACAGTGGCACCCGACATGCCTGCGTTGTCGTTTTCCGCCGGGCACTCTTTGGGCCGGCGCAGCACGCAGAAACACCTAGATTGAAGATAAGCGCCTTTTTGTCATTGACCGCGACCTACATTGAAGATGCACAATCTTCTTTCAATTCCGGCCGAACGGAAGGAGATATCTGCTCAAAACTTTCTGTGCAGGTGCAGACAGTGGCACTCGACATGCCTGCGTTGTCGTTTTCCGCCGGGCACTCTTTGGGCCGGCGCAGCACGCAGAAACACCTAGATTGAAGATAAGCGCCTTTTGCCATTGACCGCGACGAAAATAGAAGATGCACAAACGTCTTGCAATTCCGGCCGAATGGAAGGAGATATCTGCTCAAAACTTTCTGTGCAGGTGCAGACAGTGGCACCCGACATGCCTGCGTTGTCGTTTTCCGCCGGGCACTCTTTGGGCCGGCGCAGCACGCAGAAACACCTAGATTGAAGATAAGCGCCTTTTTGTTATTGACCGCGACCTACATTGAAGATGCACAATCTTCTTTCAATTCCGGCCGAACGGAAGGAGATATCTGCTAAAATCTTTCTGTGCAGGTGCAGACAGTGGCACCCGACATGCCTGCGTTGTCGTTTTCCGCCGGGCACTCTTTGGGCCGGAGCAGCACGCAGAAACACCTAGATTGAAGATAAGCTCCTTTTGTCATTGACCGCGACGAACATAGAAGATGCACAAACTTCTTGCAATTCCGGCCGAATGGAAGGAGATATCTGCTCAAAACTTTCTGTGCAGGTGTAGACAGTGGCACCCGACATGCCTGCGTTGTCGTTTTCCACCGGGCACTCTTTGGGCCGGCGCAGCACGCAGAAACACCTAGATTGAAGATAAGCGCCTTTTTGTCATTGACCGCGACCTACATTGTAGATGCACAATCTTCTTTCAATTCCGGCCGAACGGAAGGAGATATCTGCTCAAAACATTCTGTGCAGGTGCAGACAGTGGCACCCGACATGCCTGCGTTGTCGTTTTCAGCCGGGCACACTTTGGGCCGGCGCAGCACGCAGAAACACCTAGATTGCAGGTAAGGGCTTTTTGACATTGACCGCGACCAATATTGAAGATGCACAAACGTCTTGCAATTCCGGCCGAACGAAAGAAGATATCTGCTCAAACCTTTCTGTGCAGGTGCAGACAGTGGCACCCGACATGCCTGCGTTGTCGTTTTCCGCCGGGCACTCTTTGGGCCGGAGCAGCACGCAGAAACACCTAGATTGAAGATAAGCGCCTTTTGCCATTGACCGCGACGAACATAGAAGATGCACAAACGTCTTGCAATTCCGGCCGAATGGAAGGAGATATCTGCTCAAACCTTTCTGTGCAGGTGCAGACAGTGGCACCCGACATGCCTGCATTGTCGTTTTCAGCCGGGCACTCTTTGGGCCGGCGCAGCACGCAGAAACACCTAGATTGCAGATAAGGGCTTTTTGACATTGACCGCGACCAATATTGAAGATGCACGAACGTCTTGCAATTCCGGCCGAACGAAAGAAGATATCTGCTTAAAACTTTCTGTGCAGGTGCAGACAGTGGCACCCGACATGCCTGCGTTGTCGTTTTCCGCCGGGCACTCTTTGGGCCGGAGCAGCACGCAGAAACACCTAGATTGAAGATAAGCTCCTTTTGTCATTGACCGCGACGAACATAGAAGATGCACAAACTTCTTGCAATTCCGGCCGAATGGAAGGAGATATCTGCTCAAAACTTTCTGTGCAGGTGTAGACAGTGGCACCCGACATGCCTGCGTTGTCGTTTTCCGCCGGGCACTCTTTGGGCCGGCGCAGCACGCAGAAACACCTAGATTGAAGATAAGCGCCTTTTTGTCATTGACCGCGACCTACATTGAAGATGCACAATCTTCTTTCAATTCCGGCCGAACGGAAGGAGATATCTGCTCAAAACATTCTGTGCAGGTGCAGACAGTGGCACCCGACATGCCTGCGTTGTCGTTTTCCGCCGGGCAGTCTTTGGGCCGGCGCAGCACGCAGAAACACCTAGATTGAAGATAAGCGCCTTTTTGTCATTGACCGCGACCTACATTGAAGATGCACAATCTTCTTTCAATTCCGGCCGAACGGAAGGAGATATCTGCTCAAAACTTTCTGTGCAGGTGCAGACAGTGGCACTCGACATGCCTGCGTTGTTGTTTTCCGCCGGGCACTCTTTGGGCCGGCGCAGCACGCAGAAACACCTAGATTGAAGATAAGCGCCTTTTGCCATTGACCGCGACGAACATAGAAGATGCACAAACGTCTTGCAATTCCGGCCGAATGGAAGGAGATCTCTGCTCAAAACTTTCTGTGCAGGTGCAGACAGTGGCACTCGACATGCCTGCGTTGTCGTTTTCCGCCGGGCACTCTTTGGGCCGGCGCAGCACGCAGAAACACCTAGATTGAAGATAAGCGCCTTTTGCCATTGACCGCGACGAACATAGAAGATGCACAAACGTCTTGCAATTCCGGCCGAATGGAAGGAGATATCTGCTCAAAACTTTCTGTGCAGGTGCAGACAGTGGCACCCGACATGCCTGCGTTGTCGTTTTCCACTGGGCACTCTTTGGGCTGGAGCAGCACGCAGAAACACCTAGATTGAAGATAAGCTCCTTTTGTCATTGACCGCGACGAACATAGAAGATGCACAAACTTCTTGCAATTCCGGCCGAATGGAAGGAGATATCTGCTCAAAACTTTCTGTGCAGGTGTAGACAGTGGCACCCGACATGCCTGCGTTGTCGTTTTCCGCCGGGCACTCTTTGGGCCGGCGCAGCACGCAGAAACACCTAGATTGAAGATAAGCGCCTTTTTGTCATTGACCGCGACCTACATTGAAGATGCACAATCTTCTTTCAATTCCGGCCGAACGGAAGGAGATATCTGCTCAAAACATTCTGTGCAGGTGCAGACAGTGGCACCCGACATGCCTGCGTTGTCGTTTTCCGCCGGGCAGTCTTTGGGCCGGCGCAGAATGCAGAAACACCTAGATTGAAGATAAGCGCCTTTTTGTCATTGACCGCGACCTACATTGAAGATGCACAATCTTCTTTCAATTCCCTCCGAACGGAAGGAGATATCTGCTCAAAACTTTCTGTGCAGGTGCAGACAGTG
This sequence comes from Hyla sarda, assembly GCF_029499605.1. Lineage (NCBI taxonomy): Eukaryota > Metazoa > Chordata > Amphibia > Anura > Hylidae > Hyla > Hyla sarda. Next base: position 57,430 of record NW_026610800.1, read on the forward strand.
GCACTCGACATGCCTGCGTTGTCGTTTTCCGCCGGGCACTCTTTGGGCCGGCACAGCACGCAGAAACACCTAGATTGAAGATAAGCGCCTTTTGCCATTGACCGCGACGAACATAGAAGATGCACAAACGTCTTGCAATTCCGGCCGAATGGAAGGAGATATCTGCTCAAAACTTTCTGTGCAGGTGTAGACAGTGGCACCCGACATGCCTGCGTTGTCGTTTTCCGCCGGGCACTCTTTGGGCCGGCGCAGCACGCAGAAACACCTAGATTGAAGATAAGCGCCTTTTTGTCATTGACCGCGACCTACATTGAAGATGCACAATCTTCTTTCAATTCCGGCTGAACGGAAGGAGATATCTGCTCAAAACATTCTGTGCAGGTGCAGACAGTGGCACCCGACATGCCTGCGTTGTCGTTTTCCGCCGGGCACTCTTTGAGCCGGAGCAGCACGCAGAAACACCTACATTGAAGATAAGCGCCTTTTGCCATTGACCGCGACAAACATAGAAGATGCACAATCTTCTTTCAATTACGGCCGAACGGAAGGAGATATCTGCTCAAAACTTTCTGTGCAGGTGCAGACAGTGGCACCCGACATGCCTGCGTTGTCGTTTTCCGCCGGGCACTCTTTGGGCCGGCGCAGCACGCAGAAACACCTAGATTGAAGATAAGCGCCTTTTTGTTATTGACCGCGACCTACATTGAAGATGCACAATCTTCTTTCAATTCCGGCCGAACGGAAGGAGATATCTGCTCAAAACTTTCTGTGCAGGTGCAGACAGTGGCACTCGACATGCCTGCGTTGTCGTTTTCCGCCGGGCACTCTTTGGGCCGGCGCAGCACGCAGAAACACCTAGATTGAAGATAAGCGCCTTTTGCCATTGACCGCGACGAACATAGAAGATGCACAAACGTCTTGCAGTTCCGGCCGAATGGAAGGAGATATCTGCTCAAAACTTTCTGTGCAGGTGCAGACAGTGGCACCCGACATGCCTGCGTTGTCGTTTTCCGCCGGGCACTCTTTGGGCCGGAGCAGCACGCAGAAACACCTAGATTGAAGATAAGCTCCTTTTGTCATTGACCGCGACGAACATAGAAGATGCACAAACTTCTTGCAATTCCGGCCGAATGGAAGGAGATATCTGCTCAAAACTTTCTGTGCAGGTGTAGACAGTGGCACCCGACATGCCTGCGTTGTCGTTTTCCGCCGGGCACTCTTTGGGCCGGCGCAGCACGCAGAAACACCTAGATTGAAGATAAGCGCCTTTTTGTCTTTGACCGCGACCTACATTGAAGATGCACAATCTTCTTTCAATTCCGGCCGAACGGAAGGAGATATCTGCTCAAAACATTCTGTGCAGTTTCAGACAGTGGCACCCGACATGCCTGCGTTGTCGTTTTCGGCCGGGCAGTCTTTGGGCCGGCGCAGAATGCAGAAACACCTAGATTGAAGATAAGCGCCTTTTTGTCATTGACCGCGACCTACATTGAAGATGCACAAACTTCTTTCAATTCCGGCCGAACGGAAGGAGATATCTGCTCAAAACTTTCTGTGCAGGTGCAGACAGTGGCACTCGACATGCCTGCGTTGTCGTTTTCCGCCGGGCACTCTTTGGGCCGGCGCAGCACGCAGAAACACCTAGATTGAAGATAAGCGCCTTTTGCCATTGACCGCAACGAAAATAGAAGATGCACAAACGTCTTGCAATTCCGGCCGAATGGAAGGAGATATCTGCTCAAAACTTTCTGTGCAGGTGCAGACAGTGGCACCCGACATGCCTGCGTTGTCGTTTTCCGCCGGGCACTCTTTGGGCCGGAGCAGAATGCAGAAACACCTAGATTGAAGATAAGCGCCTTTTTGTCATTGACCGCGACCTACATTGAAGATGCACAAACTTCTTTCAATTCCGGCCGAACGGAAGGAGATATCTGCTCAAAACTTTCTGTGCAGGTGCAGACAGTGGCACTCGACATGCCTGCGTTGTCGTTTTCCGCCGGGCACTCTTTGGGCCGGCGCAGCACGCAGAAACACCTAGATTGAAGATAAGCGCCTTTTGCCATTGACCGCAACGAAAATAGAAGATGCACAAACGTCTTGCAATTCCGGCCGAATGGAAGGAGATATCTGCTCAAAACTTTCTGTGCAGGTGCAGACAGTGGCACCCGACATGCCTGCGTTGTCGTTTTCCGCCGGGCACTCTTTGGGCCGGCGCAGCACGCAGAAACACCTAGATTGAAGATAAGCGCCTTTTTGTCTTTGACCGCGACCTACATTGAAGATGCACAATCTTCTTTCAATTCCGGCCGAACGGAAGGAGATATCTGCTCAAAACATTCTGTGCAGTTTCAGACAGTGGCACCCGACATGCCTGCGTTGTCGTTTTCGGCCGGGCAGTCTTTGGGCCGGCGCAGAATGCAGAAACACCTAGATTGAAGATAAGCGCCTTTTTGTCATTGACCGCGACCTACATTGAAGATGCACAAACTTCTTTCAATTCCGGCCGAACGGAAGGAGATATCTGCTCAAAACTTTCTGTGCAGGTGCAGACAGTGGCACTCGACATGCCTGCGTTGTCGTTTTCCGCCGGGCACTCTTTGGGCCGGCGCAGCACGCAGAAACACCTAGATTGAAGATAAGCGCCTTTTGCCATTGACCGCAACGAAAATAGAAGATGCACAAACGTCTTGCAATTCCGGCCGAATGGAAGGAGATATCTGCTCAAAACTTTCTGTGCAGGTGCAGACAGTGGCACCCGACATGCCTGCGTTGTCGTTTTCCGCCGGGCACTCTTTGGGCCGGAGCAGAATGCAGAAACACCTAGATTGAAGATAAGCGCCTTTTTGTCATTGACCGCGACCTACATTGAAGATGCACAAACTTCTTTCAATTCCGGCCGAACGGAAGGAGATATCTGCTCAAAACTTTCTGTGCAGGTGCAGACAGTGGCACTCGACATGCCTGCGTTGTCGTTTTCCGCCGGGCACTCTTTGGGCCGGCGCAGCACGCAGAAACACCTAGATTGAAGATAAGCGCCTTTTGCCATTGACCGCAACGAAAATAGAAGATGCACAAACGTCTTGCAATTCCGGCCGAATGGAAGGAGATATCTGCTCAAAACTTTCTGTGCAGGTGCAGACAGTGGCACCCGACATGCCTGCGTTGTCGTTTTCCGCCGGGCACTCTTTGGGCCGGAGCAGAATGCAGAAACACCTAGATTGAAGATAAGCGCCTTTTTGTCATTGACCGCGACCTACATTGAAGATGCACAAACTTCTTTCAATTCCGGCCGAACGGAAGGAGATATCTGCTCAAAACTTTCTGTGCAGGTGCAGACAGTGGCACTCGACATGCCTGCGTTGTCGTTTTCCGCCGGGCACTCTTTGGGCCGGCGCAGCACGCAGAAACACCTAGATTGAAGATAAGCGCCTTTTGCCATTGACCGCAACGAAAATAGAAGATGCACAAACGTCTTGCAATTCCGGCCGAATGGAAGGAGATATCTGCTCAAAACTTTCTGTGCAGGTGCAGACAGTGGCACCCGACATGCCTGCGTTGTCGTTTTCCGCCGGGCACTCTTTGGGCCGGCGCAGCACGCAGAAACACCTAGATTGAAGATAAGCGCCTTTTTGTCTTTGACCGCGACCTACATTGAAGATGCACAATCTTCTTTCAATTCCGGCCGAACGGAAGGAGATATCTGCTCAAAACATTCTGTGCAGTTTCAGACAGTGGCACCCGACATGCCTGCGTTGTCGTTTTCGGCCGGGCAGTCTTTGGGCCGGCGCAGAATGCAGAAACACCTAGATTGAAGATAAGCGCCTTTTTGTCATTGACCGCGACCTACATTGAAGATGCACAAACTTCTTTTAATTCCGGCCGAACGGAAGGAGATATCTGCTCAAAACTTTCTGTGCAGGTGCAGACAGTGGCACTCGACATGCCTGCGTTGTCGTTTTCCGCCGGGCACTCTTTGGGCCGGCGCAGCACGCAGAAACACCTAGATTGAAGATAAGCGCCTTTTGCCATTGACCGCAACGATAATAGAAGATGCACAAACGTCTTGCAATTCCGGCCGAATGGAAGGAGATATCTGCTCAAAACTTTCTGTGCAGGTGCAGACAGTGGCACCCGACATGCCTGCGTTGTCGTTTTCCGCCGGGCACTCTTTGGGCCGGAGCAGAATGCAGAAACACCTAGATTGAAGATAAGCGCCTTTTTGTCATTGACAGCGACCTACATTGAAGATGCACAATCTTCTTTCAATTCCGGCCGAACGGAAGGAGATATCTGCTCAAAACTTTCTGTGCAGGTGCAGACAGTGGCACACGACATGCCTGCGTTGTCGTTTTCCGCCGGGCACTCTTTGGGCCGGCGCAGCACGCAGAAACACCTAGATTGAAGATAAGCGCCTTTTGCCATTGACCGCGACGAACATAGAAGATGCACAAACGTCTTGCAATTCCGGCCGAATGGAAGGAGATATCTGCTCAAAACTTTCTGTGCAGGTGCAGACAGTGGCACCCGACATGCCTGCGTTGTCGTTTTCCGCCGGGCACTCTTTGGGCCGGCGCAGCACGCAGAAACACCTAGATTGAAGATAAGCGCCTTTTTGTTATTGACCGCGACCTACATTGAAGATGCACAATCTTCTTTCAATTCCGGCCGAACGGAAGGAGATATCTGCTAAAATCTTTCTGTGCAGGTGCAGACAGTGGCACCCGACATGCCTGCGTTGTCGTTTTCCGCCGGGCACTCTTTGGGCCGGAGCAGCACGCAGAAACACCTAGATTGAAGATAAGCTCCTTTTGTCATTGACCGCGACGAACATAGAAGATGCACAAACTTCTTGCAATTCCGGCCGAATGGAAGGAAATATCTGCTCAAAACTTTCTGTGCAGGTGTAGACAGTGGCACCCGACATGCCTGCGTTGTCGTTTTCCACCGGGCACTCTTTGGGCCGGCGCAGCACGCAGAAACACCTAGATTGAAGATAAGCGCCTTTTTGTCATTGACCGCGACCTACATTGTAGATGCACAATCTTCTTTCAATTCCGGCCGAACGGAAGGAGATATCTGCTCAAAACATTCTGTGCAGGTGCAGACAGTGGCACCCGACATGCCTGCGTTGTCGTTTTCCGCCGGGCACTCTTTGGGCCGGCGCAGCACGCAGAAACACCTAGATTGAAGATAAGCGCCTTTTTGTCATTGACCGCGACCTACATTGAAGATGCACAATCTTCTTTCAATTCCGGCCGAATTGAAGGAGATATCTGCTCAAAACTTTCTGTGCAGGTGCAGACAGTGGCACCCGACATGCCTGCGTTGTCGTTTTCAGCCGGGCACACTTTGGGCCGGCGCAGCACGCAGAAACACCTAGATTGCAGGTAAGGGCTTTTTGACATTGACCGCGACCAATATTGAAGATGCACAAACGTCTTGCAATTCCGGCCGAACGAAAGAAGATATCTGCTCAAACCTTTCTGTGCAGGTGCAGACAGTGGCACCCGACATGCCTGCGTTGTCGTTTTCCGCCGGGCACTCTTTGGGCCGGAGCAGCACGCAGAAACACCTAGATTGAAGATAAGCGCCTTTTGCCATTGACCGCGACGAACATAGAAGATGCACAAACGTCTTGCAATTCCGGCCGAATGGAAGGAGATATCTGCTCAAACCTTTCTGTGCAGGTGCAGACAGTGGCACCCGACATGCCTGCATTGTCGTTTTCAGCCGGGCACTCTTTGGGCCGGCGCAGCACGCAGAAACACCTAGATTGCAGATAAGGGCTTTTTTACATTGACCGCGACCAATATTGAAGATGCACGAACGTCTTGCAATTCCGGCCGAACGAAAGAAGATATCTGCTTAAAACTTTCTGTGCAGGTGCAGACAGTGGCACCCGACATGCCTGCGTTGTCGTTTTCCGCCGGGCACTCTTTGGGCCGGAGCAGCACGCAGAAACACCTAGATTGAAGATAAGCTCCTTTTGTCATTGACCGCGACGAACATAGAAGATGCACAAACTTCTTGCAATTCCGGCCGAATGGAAGGAGATATCTGCTCAAAACTTTCTGTGCAGGTGTAGACAGTGGCACCCGACATGCCTGCGTTGTCGTTTTCCGCCGGGCACTCTTTGGGCCGGCGCAGCACGCAGAAACACCTAGATTGAAGATAAGCGCCTTTTTGTCATTGACCGCGACCTACATTGAAGATGCACAATCTTCTTTCAATTCCGGCCGAACGGAAGGAGATATCTGCTCAAAACATTCTGTGCAGGTGCAGACAGTGGCACCCGACATGCCTGCGTTGTCGTTTTCCGCCGGGCAGTCTTTGGGCCGGCGCAGCACGCAGAAACACCTAGATTGAAGATAAGCGCCTTTTTGTCATTGACCGCGACCTACATTGAAGATGCACAATCTTCTTTCAATTCCGGCCGAACGGAAGGAGATATCTGCTCAAAACTTTCTGTGCAGGTGCAGACAGTGGCACTCGACATGCCTGCGTTGTTGTTTTCCGCCGGGCACTCTTTGGGCCGGCGCAGCACGCAGAAACACCTAGATTGAAGATAAGCGCCTTTTGCCATTGACCGCGACGAACATAGAAGATGCACAAACGTCTTGCAATTCCGGCCGAATGGAAGGAGATCTCTGCTCAAAACTTTCTGTGCAGGTGCAGACAGTGGCACTCGACATGCCTGCGTTGTCGTTTTCCGCCGGGCACTCTTTGGGCCGGCGCAGCACGCAGAAACACCTAGATTGAAGATAAGCGCCTTTTGCCATTGACCGCGACGAACATAGAAGATGCACAAACGTCTTGCAATTCCGGCCGAATGGAAGGAGATATCTGCTCAAAACTTTCTGTGCAGGTGCAGACAGTGGCACCCGACATGCCTGCGTTGTCGTTTTCCACTGGGCACTCTTTGGGCTGGAGCAGCACGCAGAAACACCTAGATTGAAGATAAGCTCCTTTTGTCATTGACCGCGACGAACATAGAAGATGCACAAACTTCTTGCAATTCCGGCCGAATGGAAGGAGATATCTGCTCAAAACTTTCTGTGCAGGTGTAGACAGTGGCACCCGACATGCCTGCGTTGTCGTTTTCCGCCGGGCACTCTTTGGGCCGGCGCAGCACGCAGAAACACCTAGATTGAAGATAAGCGCCTTTTTGTCATTGACCGCGACCTACATTGAAGATGCACAATCTTCTTTCAATTCCGGCCGAACGGAAGGAGATATCTGCTCAAAACATTCTGTGCAGGTGCAGACAGTGGCACCCGACATGCCTGCGTTGTCGTTTTCCGCCGGGCAGTCTTTGGGCCGGCGCAGAATGCAGAAACACCTAGATTGAAGATAAGCGCCTTTTTGTCATTGACCGCGACCTACATTGAAGATGCACAATCTTCTTTCAATTCCCTCCGAACGGAAGGAGATATCTGCTCAAAACTTTCTGTGCAGGTGCAGACAGTGGCACTCGACATGCCTGCGTTGTCGTTTTCCGCCGGGCACTCTTTGGGCCGGCACAGCACGCAGAAACACCTAGATTGAAGATAAGCGCCTTTTGCCATTGACCGCGACGAACATAGAAGATGCACAAACGTCTTGCAATTCCGGCCGAATGGAAGGAGATATCTGCTCAAAACTTTCTGTGCAGGTGTAGACAGTGGCACCCGACATGCCTGCGTTGTCGTTTTCCGCCGGGCACTCTTTGGGCCGGCGCAGCACGCAGAAACACCTAGATTGAAGATAAGCGCCTTTTTGTCATTGACCGCGACCTACATTGAAGATGCACAATCTTCTTTCAATTCCGGCTGAACGGAAGGAGATATCTGCTCAAAACATTCTGTGCAGGTGCAGACAGTGGCACCCGACATGCCTGCGTTGTCGTTTTCCGCCGGGCACTCTTTGAGCCGGAGCAGCACGCAGAAACACCTACATTGAAGATAAGCGCCTTTTGCCATTGACCGCGACAAACATAGAAGATGCACAATCTTCTTTCAATTACGGCCGAACGGAAGGAGATATCTGCTCAAAACTTTCTGTGCAGGTGCAGACAGTGGCACCCGACATGCCTGCGTTGTCGTTTTCCGCCGGGCACTCTTTGGGCCGGCGCAGCACGCAGAAACACCTAGATTGAAGATAAGCGCCTTTTTGTTATTGACCGCGACCTACATTGAAGATGCACAATCTTCTTTCAATTCCGGCCGAACGGAAGGAGATATCTGCTCAAAACTTTCTGTGCAGGTGCAGACAGTGGCACTCGACATGCCTGCGTTGTCGTTTTCCGCCGGGCACTCTTTGGGCCGGCGCAGCACGCAGAAACACCTAGATTGAAGATAAGCGCCTTTTGCCATTGACCGCGACGAACATAGAAGATGCACAAACGTCTTGCAGTTCCGGCCGAATGGAAGGAGATATCTGCTCAAAACTTTCTGTGCAGGTGCAGACAGTGGCACCCGACATGCCTGCGTTGTCGTTTTCCGCCGGGCACTCTTTGGGCCGGAGCAGCACGCAGAAACACCTAGATTGAAGATAAGCTCCTTTTGTCATTGACCGCGACGAACATAGAAGATGCACAAACTTCTTGCAATTCCGGCCGAATGGAAGGAGATATCTGCTCAAAACTTTCTGTGCAGGTGTAGACAGTGGCACCCGACATGCCTGCGTTGTCGTTTTCCGCCGGGCACTCTTTGGGCCGGCGCAGCACGCAGAAACACCTAGATTGAAGATAAGCGCCTTTTTGTCTTTGACCGCGACCTACATTGAAGATGCACAATCTTCTTTCAATTCCGGCCGAACGGAAGGAGATATCTGCTCAAAACATTCTGTGCAGTTTCAGACAGTGGCACCCGACATGCCTGCGTTGTCGTTTTCGGCCGGGCAGTCTTTGGGCCGGCGCAGAATGCAGAAACACCTAGATTGAAGATAAGCGCCTTTTTGTCATTGACCGCGACCTACATTGAAGATGCACAAACTTCTTTCAATTCCGGCCGAACGGAAGGAGATATCTGCTCAAAACTTTCTGTGCAGGTGCAGACAGTGGCACTCGACATGCCTGCGTTGTCGTTTTCCGCCGGGCACTCTTTGGGCCGGCGCAGCACGCAGAAACACCTAGATTGAAGATAAGCGCCTTTTGCCATTGACCGCAACGAAAATAGAAGATGCACAAACGTCTTGCAATTCCGGCCGAATGGAAGGAGATATCTGCTCAAAACTTTCTGTGCAGGTGCAGACAGTGGCACCCGACATGCCTGCGTTGTCGTTTTCCGCCGGGCACTCTTTGGGCCGGAGCAGAATGCAGAAACACCTAGATTGAAGATAAGCGCCTTTTTGTCATTGACCGCGACCTACATTGAAGATGCACAAACTTCTTTCAATTCCGGCCGAACGGAAGGAGATATCTGCTCAAAACTTTCTGTGCAGGTGCAGACAGTGGCACTCGACATGCCTGCGTTGTCGTTTTCCGCCGGGCACTCTTTGGGCCGGCGCAGCACGCAGAAACACCTAGATTGAAGATAAGCGCCTTTTGCCATTGACCGCAACGAAAATAGAAGATGCACAAACGTCTTGCAATTCCGGCCGAATGGAAGGAGATATCTGCTCAAAACTTTCTGTGCAGGTGCAGACAGTGGCACCCGACATGCCTGCGTTGTCGTTTTCCGCCGGGCACTCTTTGGGCCGGCGCAGCACGCAGAAACACCTAGATTGAAGATAAGCGCCTTTTTGTCTTTGACCGCGACCTACATTGAAGATGCACAATCTTCTTTCAATTCCGGCCGAACGGAAGGAGATATCTGCTCAAAACATTCTGTGCAGTTTCAGACAGTGGCACCCGACATGCCTGCGTTGTCGTTTTCGGCCGGGCAGTCTTTGGGCCGGCGCAGAATGCAGAAACACCTAGATTGAAGATAAGCGCCTTTTTGTCATTGACCGCGACCTACATTGAAGATGCACAAACTTCTTTCAATTCCGGCCGAACGGAAGGAGATATCTGCTCAAAACTTTCTGTGCAGGTGCAGACAGTGGCACTCGACATGCCTGCGTTGTCGTTTTCCGCCGGGCACTCTTTGGGCCGGCGCAGCACGCAGAAACACCTAGATTGAAGATAAGCGCCTTTTGCCATTGACCGCAACGAAAATAGAAGATGCACAAACGTCTTGCAATTCCGGCCGAATGGAAGGAGATATCTGCTCAAAACTTTCTGTGCAGGTGCAGACAGTGGCACCCGACATGCCTGCGTTGTCGTTTTCCGCCGGGCACTCTTTGGGCCGGAGCAGAATGCAGAAACACCTAGATTGAAGATAAGCGCCTTTTTGTCATTGACCGCGACCTACATTGAAGATGCACAAACTTCTTTCAATTCCGGCCGAACGGAAGGAGATATCTGCTCAAAACTTTCTGTGCAGGTGCAGACAGTGGCACTCGACATGCCTGCGTTGTCGTTTTCCGCCGGGCACTCTTTGGGCCGGCGCAGCACGCAGAAACACCTAGATTGAAGATAAGCGCCTTTTGCCATTGACCGCAACGAAAATAGAAGATGCACAAACGTCTTGCAATTCCGGCCGAATGGAAGGAGATATCTGCTCAAAACTTTCTGTGCAGGTGCAGACAGTGGCACCCGACATGCCTGCGTTGTCGTTTTCCGCCGGGCACTCTTTGGGCCGGAGCAGAATGCAGAAACACCTAGATTGAAGATAAGCGCCTTTTTGTCATTGACCGCGACCTACATTGAAGATGCACAAACTTCTTTCAATTCCGGCCGAACGGAAGGAGATATCTGCTCAAAACTTTCTGTGCAGGTGCAGACAGTGGCACTCGACATGCCTGCGTTGTCGTTTTCCGCCGGGCACTCTTTGGGCCGGCGCAGCACGCAGAAACACCTAGATTGAAGATAAGCGCCTTTTGCCATTGACCGCAACGAAAATAGAAGATGCACAAACGTCTTGCAATTCCGGCCGAATGGAAGGAGATATCTGCTCAAAACTTTCTGTGCAGGTGCAGACAGTGGCACCCGACATGCCTGCGTTGTCGTTTTCCGCCGGGCACTCTTTGGGCCGGCGCAGCACGCAGAAACACCTAGATTGAAGATAAGCGCCTTTTTGTCTTTGACCGCGACCTACATTGAAGATGCACAATCTTCTTTCAATTCCGGCCGAACGGAAGGAGATATCTGCTCAAAACATTCTGTGCAGTTTCAGACAGTGGCACCCGACATGCCTGCGTTGTCGTTTTCGGCCGGGCAGTCTTTGGGCCGGCGCAGAATGCAGAAACACCTAGATTGAAGATAAGCGCCTTTTTGTCATTGACCGCGACCTACATTGAAGATGCACAAACTTCTTTTAATTCCGGCCGAACGGAAGGAGATATCTGCTCAAAACTTTCTGTGCAGGTGCAGACAGTGGCACTCGACATGCCTGCGTTGTCGTTTTCCGCCGGGCACTCTTTGGGCCGGCGCAGCACGCAGAAACACCTAGATTGAAGATAAGCGCCTTTTGCCATTGACCGCAACGAAAATAGAAGATGCACAAACGTCTTGCAATTCCGGCCGAATGGAAGGAGATATCTGCTCAAAACTTTCTGTGCAGGTGCAGACAGTGGCACCCGACATGCCTGCGTTGTCGTTTTCCGCCGGGCACTCTTTGGGCCGGAGCAGAATGCAGAAACACCTAGATTGAAGATAAGCGCCTTTTTGTCATTGACAGCGACCTACATTGAAGATGCACAATCTTCTTTCAATTCCGGCCGAACGGAAGGAGATATCTGCTCAAAACTTTCTGTGCAGGTGCAGACAGTGGCACACGACATGCCTGCGTTGTCGTTTTCCGCCGGGCACTCTTTGGGCCGGCGCAGCACGCAGAAACACCTAGATTGAAGATAAGCGCCTTTTGCCATTGACCGCGACGAACATAGAAGATGCACAAACGTCTTGCAATTCCGGCCGAATGGAAGGAGATATCTGCTCAAAACTTTCTGTGCAGGTGTAGACAGTGGCACCCGACATGCCTGCGTTGTCGTTTTCCGCCGGGCACTCTTTGGGCCGGCGCAGCACGCAGAAACACCTAGATTGAAGATAAGCGCCTTTTTGTCATTGACCGCGACCTACATTGAAGATGCACAATCTTCTTTCAATTCCGGCCGAACGGAAGGAGATATCTGCTCAAAACATTCTGTGCAGGTGCAGACAGTGGCACCCGACATGCCTGCGTTGTCGTTTTCCGCCGGGCACTCTTTGGGCCGGCGCAGCACGCAGAAACACCTAGATTGAAGATAAGCGCCTTTTTGTTATTGACCGCGACCTACATTGAAGATGCACAATCTTCTTTCAATTCCGGCCGAACGGAAGGAGATATCTGCTAAAATCTTTCTGTGCAGGTGCAGACAGTGGCACCCGACATGCCTGCGTTGTCGTTTTCCGCCGGGCACTCTTTGGGCCGGAGCAGCACGCAGAAACACCTAGATTGAAGATAAGCTCCTTTTGTCATTGACCGCGACGAACATAGAAGATACACAAACTTCTTGCAATTCCGGCCGAATGGAAGGAGATATCTGCTCAAAACTTTCTGTGCAGGTGTAGACAGTGGCACCCGACATGCCTGCGTTGTCGTTTTCCGCCGGGCACTCTTTGGGCCGGCGCAGCACGCAGAAACACCTAGATTGAAGATAAGCGCCTTTTTGTCATTGACCGCGACCTACATTGAAGATGCACAATCTTCTTTCAATTCCGGCCGAACGGAAGGAGATATCTGCTCAAAACATTCTGTGCAGGTGCAGACAGTGGCACCCGACATGCCTGCGTTGTCGTTTTCCGCCGGGCACTCTTTGGGCCGGCGCAGCACGCAGAAACACCTAGATTGAAGATAAGCGCCTTTTTGTCATTGACCGCGACCTACATTGAAGATGCACAATCTTCTTTCAATTCCGGCCGAACGGAAGGAGATATTTGCTCAAAACATTCTGTGCAGGTGCAGACAGTGGCACCCGACATGCCTGCGTTGTCGTTTTCCGCCGGGCAGTCTTTGGGCCGGCGCAGCACGCAGAAACACCTAGATTGAAGATAAGCGCCTTTTTGTCATTGACCGCGACCTACATTGAAGATGCACAATCTTCTTTCAATTCCGGCCGAACGGAAGGAGATATCTGCTCAAAACTTTCTGTGCAGGTGCAGACAGTGGCACTCGACATGCCTGCGTTGTTGTTTTCCGCCGGGCACTCTTTGGGCCGGCGCAGCACGCAGAAACACCTAGATTGAAGATAAGCGCCTTTTGCCATTGACCGCGACGAACATAGAAGATGCACAAACGTCTTGCAATTCCGGCCGAATGGAAGGAGATATCTGCTCAAAACTTTCTGTGCAGGTGCAGACAGTGGCACTCGACATGCCTGCGTTGTCGTTTTCCGCCGGGCACTCTTTGGGCCGGCGCAGCACGCAGAAACACCTAGATTGAAGATAAGCGCCTTTTGCCATTGACCACGACGAACATAGAAGATGCACAAACGTCTTGCAATTCCGGCCGAATGGAAGGAGATATCTGCTCAAAACTTTCTGTGCAGGTGCAGACAGTGGCACCCGACATGCCTGCGTTGTCGTTTTCCACCGGGCACTCTTTGGGCTGGAGCAGCACGCAGAAACACCTAGATTGAAGATAAGCTCCTTTTGTCATTGACCGCGACGAACATAGAAGATGCACAAACTTCTTGCAATTCCGGCCGAATGGAAGGAGATATCTGCTCAAAACTTTCTGTGCAGGTGTAGACAGTGGCACCCGACATGCCTGCGTTGTCGTTTTCCGCCGGGCACTCTTTGGGCCGGCGCAGCACGCAGAAACACCTAGATTGAAGATAAGCGCCTTTTTGTCATTGACCGCGACCTACATTGAAGATGCACAATCTTCTTTCAATTCCGGCCGAACGGAAGGAGATATCTGCTCAAAACATTCTGTGCAGGTGCAGACAGTGGCACCCGACATGCCTGCGTTGTCGTTTTCCGCCGGGCAGTCTTTGGGCCGGCGCAGAATGCAGAAACACCTAGATTGAAGATAAGCGCCTTTTTGTCATTGACCGCGACCTACATTGAAGATGCACAATCTTCTTTCAATTCCCTCCGAACGGAAGGAGATATCTGCTCAAAACTTTCTGTGCAGGTGCAGACAGTGGCACTCGACATGCCTGCGTTGTCGTTTTCCGCCGGGCACTCTTTGGGCCGGCACAGCACGCAGAAACACCTAGATTGAAGATAAGCGCCTTTTGCCATTGACCGCGACGAACATAGAAGATGCACAAACGTCTTGCAATTCCAGCCGAATGGAAGGAGATATCTGCTCAAAACTTTCTGTGCAGGTGTAGACAGTGGCACCCGACATGCCTGCGTTGTCGTTTTCCGCCGGGCACTCTTTGGGCCGGCGCAGCACGCAGAAACACCTAGATTGAAGATAAGCGCCTTTTTGTCATTGACCGCGACCTACATTGAAGATGCACAATCTTCTTTCAATTCCGGCCGAACGGAAGGAGATATCTGCTCAAAACATTCTGTGCAGGTGCAGACAGTGGCACCCGACATGCCTGCGTTGTCGTTTTCCGCCGGGCACTCTTTGAGCCGGAGCAGCACGCAGAAACACCTACATTGAAGATAAGCGCCTTTTGCCATTGACCGCGACAAACATAGAAGATGCACAATCTTCTTTCAATTACGGCCGAACGGAAGGAGATATCTGCTCAAAACTTTCTGTGCAGGTGCAGACAGTGGCACCCGACATGCCTGCGTTGTCGTTTTCCGCCGGGCACTCTTTGGGCCGGCGCAGCACGCAGAAACACCTAGATTGAAGATAAGCGCCTTTTTGTTATTGACCGCGACCTACATTGAAGATGCACAATCTTCTTTCAATTCCGGCCGAACGGAAGGAGATATCTGCTCAAAACTTTCTGTGCAGGTGCAGACAGTGGCACTCGACATGCCTGCGTTGTCGTTTTCCGCCGGGCACTCTTTGGGCCGGCGCAGCACGCAGAAACACCTAGATTGAAGATAAGCGCCTTTTGCCATTGACCGCGACGAACATAGAAGATGCACAAACGTCTTGCAGTTCCGGCCGAATGGAAGGAGATATCTGCTCAAAACTTTCTGTGCAGGTGCAGACAGTGGCACCCGACATGCCTGCGTTGTCGTTTTCCGCCGGGCACTCTTTGGGCCGGAGCAGCACGCAGAAACACCTAGATTGAAGATAAGCTCCTTTTGTCATTGACCGCGACGAACATAGAAGATGCACAAACTTCTTGCAATTCCGGCCGAATGGAAGGAGATATCTGCTCAAAACTTTCTGTGCAGGTGTAGACAGTGGCACCCGACATGCCTGCGTTGTCGTTTTCCGCCGGGCACTCTTTGGGCCGGCGCAGCACGCAGAAACACCTAGATTGAAGATAAGCGCCTTTTTGTCTTTGACCGCGACCTACATTGAAGATGCACAATCTTCTTTCAATTCCGGCCGAACGGAAGGAGATATCTGCTCAAAACATTCTGTGCAGTTTCAGACAGTGGCACCCGACATGCCTGCGTTGTCGTTTTCGGCCGGGCAGTCTTTGGGCCGGCGCAGAATGCAGAAACACCTAGATTGAAGATAAGCGCCTTTTTGTCATTGACCGCGACCTACATTGAAGATGCACAAACTTCTTTTAATTCCGGCCGAACGGAAGGAGATATCTGCTCAAAACTTTCTGTGCAGGTGCAGACAGTGGCACTCGACATGCCTGCGTTGTCGTTTTCCGCCGGGCACTCTTTGGGCCGGCGCAGCACGCAGAAACACCTAGATTGAAGATAAGCGCCTTTTGCCATTGACCGCAACGAAAATAGAAGATGCACAAACGTCTTGCAATTCCGGCCGAATGGAAGGAGATATCTGCTCAAAACTTTCTGTGCAGGTGCAGACAGTGGCACCCGACATGCCTGCGTTGTCGTTTTCCGCCGGGCACTCTTTGGGCCGGAGCAGAATGCAGAAACACCTAGATTGAAGATAAGCGCCTTTTTGTCATTGACCGCGACCTACATTGAAGATGCACAAACTTCTTTCAATTCCGGCCGAACGGAAGGAGATATCTGCTCAAAACTTTCTGTGCAGGTGCAGACAGTGGCACTCGACATGCCTGCGTTGTCGTTTTCCGCCGGGCACTCTTTGGGCCGGCGCAGCACGCAGAAACACCTAGATTGAAGATAAGCGCCTTTTGCCATTGACCGCAACGAAAATAGAAGATGCACAAACGTCTTGCAATTCCGGCCGAATGGAAGGAGATATCTGCTCAAAACTTTCTGTGCAGGTGCAGACAGTGGCACCCGACATGCCTGCGTTGTCGTTTTCCGCCGGGCACTCTTTGGGCCGGCGCAGCACGCAGAAACACCTAGATTGAAGATAAGCGCCTTTTTGTCTTTGACCGCGACCTACATTGAAGATGCACAATCTTCTTTCAATTCCGGCCGAACGGAAGGAGATATCTGCTCAAAACATTCTGTGCAGTTTCAGACATTGGCACCCGACATGCCTGCGTTGTCGTTTTCGGCCGGGCAGTCTTTGGGCCGGCGCAGAATGCAGAAACACCTAGATTGAAGATAAGCGCCTTTTTGTCATTGACCGCGACCTACATTGAAGATGCACAAACTTCTTTCAATTCCGGCCGAACGGAAGGAGATATCTGCTCAAAACTTTCTGTGCAGGTGCAGACAGTGGCACTCGACATGCCTGCGTTGTCGTTTTCCGCCGGGCACTCTTTGGGCCGGCGCAGCACGCAGAAACACCTAGATTGAAGATAAGCGCCTTTTGCCATTGACCGCAACGAAAATAGAAGATGCACAAACGTCTTGCAATTCCGGCCGAATGGAAGGAGATATCTGCTCAAAACTTTCTGTGCAGGTGCAGACAGTGGCACCCGACATGCCTGCGTTGTCGTTTTCCGCCGGGCACTCTTTGGGCCGGAGCAGAATGCAGAAACACCTAGATTGAAGATAAGCGCCTTTTTGTCATTGACCGCGACCTACATTGAAGATGCACAAACTTCTTTCAATTCCGGCCGAACGGAAGGAGATATCTGCTCAAAACTTTCTGTGCAGGTGCAGACAGTGGCACTCGACATGCCTGCGTTGTCGTTTTCCGCCGGGCACTCTTTGGGCCGGCGCAGCACGCAGAAACACCTAGATTGAAGATAAGCGCCTTTTGCCATTGACCGCAACGAAAATAGAAGATGCACAAACGTCTTGCAATTCCGGCCGAATGGAAGGAGATATCTGCTCAAAACTTTCTGTGCAGGTGCAGACAGTGGCACCCGACATGCCTGCGTTGTCGTTTTCCGCCGGGCACTCTTTGGGCCGGAGCAGAATGCAGAAACACCTAGATTGAAGATAAGCGCCTTTTTGTCATTGACCGCGACCTACATTGAAGATGCACAAACTTCTTTCAATTCCGGCCGAACGGAAGGAGATATCTGCTCAAAACTTTCTGTGCAGGTGCAGACAGTGGCACTCGACATGCCTGCGTTGTCGTTTTCCGCCGGGCACTCTTTGGGCCGGCGCAGCACGCAGAAACACCTAGATTGAAGATAAGCGCCTTTTGCCATTGACCGCAACGAAAATAGAAGATGCACAAACGTCTTGCAATTCCGGCCGAATGGAAGGAGATATCTGCTCAAAACTTTCTGTGCAGGTGCAGACAGTGGCACCCGACATGCCTGCGTTGTCGTTTTCCGCCGGGCACTCTTTGGGCCGGCGCAGCACGCAGAAACACCTAGATTGAAGATAAGCGCCTTTTTGTCTTTGACCGCGACCTACATTGAAGATGCACAATCTTCTTTCAATTCCGGCCGAACGGAAGGAGATATCTGCTCAAAACATTCTGTGCAGTTTCAGACAGTGGCACCCGACATGCCTGCGTTGTCGTTTTCGGCCGGGCAGTCTTTGGGCCGGCGCAGAATGCAGAAACACCTAGATTGAAGATAAGCGCCTTTTTGTCATTGACCGCGACCTACATTGAAGATGCACAAACTTCTTTCAATTCCGGCCGAACGGAAGGAGATATCTGCTCAAAACTTTCTGTGCAGGTGCAGACAGTGGCACTCGACATGCCTGCGTTGTCGTTTTCCGCCGGGCACTCTTTGGGCCGGCGCAGCACGCAGAAACACCTAGATTGAAGATAAGCGCCTTTTGCCATTGACCGCAACGAAAATAGAAGATGCACAAACGTCTTGCAATTCCGGCCGAATGGAAGGAGATATCTGCTCAAAACTTTCTGTGCAGGTGCAGACAGTGGCACCCGACATGCCTGCGTTGTCGTTTTCCGCCGGGCACTCTTTGGGCCGGAGCAGAATGCAGAAACACCTAGATTGAAGATAAGCGCCTTTTTGTCATTGACCGCGACCTACATTGAAGATGCACAAACTTCTTTCAATTCCGGCCGAACGGAAGGAGATATCTGCTCAAAACTTTCTGTGCAGGTGCAGACAGTGGCACTCGACATGCCTGCGTTGTCGTTTTCCGCCGGGCACTCTTTGGGCCGGCGCAGCACGCAGAAACACCTAGATTGAAGATAAGCGCCTTTTGCCATTGACCGCAACGAAAATAGAAGATGCACAAACGTCTTGCAATTCCGGCCGAATGGAAGGAGATATCTGCTCAAAACTTTCTGTGCAGGAGCAGACAGTGGCACCCGACATGCCTGCGTTGTCGTTTTCCGCCGGGCACTCTTTGGGCCGGAGCAGCACGCAGAAACACCTAGATTGAAGATAAGCGCCTTTTTGTCATTGACCGCGACGAACATTGCAGATGCACAAACGTCTTGCAATTCCGGCCGAACGAAAGAAGATATCTGCTCAAAACATACTGTGCAGGTGCAGACAGTGGCACCCGACATGCCTGCGTTGTCGTTTTCCGCCGGGCACTCTTTGGGCCGGCGCAGCACGCAGAAACACCTAGATTGAAGATAAGCGCCTTTTTGTCATTGTCCGCGACCTACATTGAAGATGCACAATCTTCTTTCAATTCCGGCCGAACGGAAGGAGATATCTGCTCAAAACTTTCTGTGCAGGTGCAGACAGTGGCACCCGACATGCCTGCGTTGTCGTTTTCCGCCGGGCACTCTTTGGGCCGGCGCAGCACGCAGAAACACCTAGATTGAAGATAAGCGCCTTTTGCCATTGACCGCGACGAACATAGAAGATGCACAAACGTCTTGCAATTCCGGCCGAATGGAAGGAGATATCTGCTCAAAACTTTCTGTGCAGGTGCAGACAGTGGCACTCGACATGCCTGCGTTGTCGTTTTCCGCCGGGCACTCTTTGGGCCGGCGCAGCACGCAGAAACACCTAGATTGAAGATAAGCGCCTTTTGCCATTGACCGCGACGAACATAGAAGATGCACAAACGTCTTGCAATTCCGGCCGAATGGAAGGAGATATCTGCTCAAAACTTTCTGTGCAGGTGCAGACAGTGGCACCCGACATGCCTGCGTTGTCGTTTTCCGCCGGGCACTCTTTGGGCCGGAGCAGCACGCAGAAACACCTAGATTGAAGATAAGCTCCTTTTGTCATTGACCGCGACAAACATAGAAGATGCACAAACTTCTTGCAATTCCGGCCGAATGGAAGGAGATATCTGCTCAAAACTTTCTGTGCAAGTGTAGACAGTGGCACCCGACATGACTGCGTTGTCGTTTTCCGCCGGGCACTCTTTGGGCCGGCGCAGCACGCAGAAACACCTAGATTGAAGATAAGCGCCTTTTTGTCATTGACCGCGACCTACATTGAAGATGCACAATCTTCTTTCAATTCCGGCCGAACGGAAGGAGATATCTGTTAAAAACATTCTGTGCAGGTGCAGACAGTGGCACCCGACATGCCTGCGTTGTCGTTTTCCGCCGGGCAGTCTTTGGGCCGGCGCAGAACGCAGAAACACCTAGATTGAAGATAAGCGCCTTTTTGTCATTTACCGCGACCTACATTGAAGATGCACAATCTTCTTTCAATTCCCTCCGAACGGAAGGAGATATCTGCTCAAAACTTTCTGTGCAGGTGCAGACAGTGGCACTCGACATGCCTGCGTTGTCGTTTTCCGCCGGGCACTCTTTGGGCCGGCGCAGCACGCAGAAACACCTAGATTGAAGATAAGCGCCTTTTGCCATTGACCGCGACGAACATAGAAGATGCACAAACGTCTTGCAATTCCGGCCGAATGGAAGGAGATATCTGCTCAAAACTTTCTGTGCAGGTGCAGACAGTGGCACCCGACATGCCTGCGTTGTCGTTTTCCGCCGGGCACTCTTTGGGCCGGAGCAGCACGCAGAAACACCTAGATTGAAGATAAGCTCCTTTTGTCATTGACCGCGACGAACATAGAAGATGCACAAACTTCTTGCAATTCCGGCCGAATGGAAGGAGATATCTGCTCAAAACTTTCTGTGCAGGTGTAGACAGTGGCACCCGACATGCCTGCGTTGTCGTTTTCCGCCGGGCACTCTTTGGGCCGGCGCAGCACGCAGAAACACCTAGATTGAAGATAAGCGCCTTTTTGTTATTGACCGCGACCTACATTGCAGATGCACAAACGTCTTGCAATTCCGGCCGAACGAAAGAAGATATCTGCTCAAAACATACTGTGCAGGTGCAGACAGTGGCACCCGACATGCCTGCGTTGTCGTTTTCCGCCGGGCACTCTTTGGGCCGGCGCAGCACGCAGAAACACCTAGATTGAAGATAAGCGCCTTTTTGTCATTGACAGCGACCTACATTGAAGATGCACAATCTTCTTTCAATTCCGGCCGAACGGAAGGAGATATCTGCTCAAAACTTTCTGTGCAGGTGCAGACAGTGGCACCCGACATGCCTGCGTTGTCGTTTTCCGCCGGGCACTCTTTGGGCCGGCGCAGCACGCAGAAACACCTAGATTGAAGATAAGCGCCTTTTGCCATTGACCGCGACGAACATAGAAGATGCACAAACGTCTTGCAATTCCGGCCGAATGGAAGGAGATATCTGCTCAAAACTTTCTGTGCAGGTGTAGACAGTGGCACCCGACATGCCTGCGTTGTCGTTTTCCGCCGGGCACTCTTTGGGCCGGCGCAGCACGCAGAAACACCTAGATTGAAGATAAGCGCCTTTTTGTCATTGACCGCGACCTACATTGAAGATGCACAATCTTCTTTCAATTCCGGCCGAACGGAAGGAGATATCTGCTCAAAACATTCTGTGCAGGTGCAGACAGTGGCACCCGACATGCCTGCGTTGTCGTTTTCCGCCGGGCACTCTTTGGGCCGGCGCAGCACGCAGAAACACCTAGATTGAAGATAAGCGCCTTTTTGTTATTGACCGCGACCTACATTGAAGATGCACAATCTTCTTTCAATTCCGGCCGAACGGAAGGAGATATCTGCTAAAATCTTTCTGTGCAGGTGCAGACAGTGGCACCCGACATGCCTGCGTTGTCGTTTTCCGCCGGGCACTCTTTGGGCCGGAGCAGCACGCAGAAACACCTAGATTGAAGATAAGCTCCTTTTGTCATTGACCGCGACGAACATAGAAGATACACAAACTTCTTGCAATTCCGGCCGAATGGAAGGAGATATCTGCTCAAAACTTTCTGTGCAGGTGTAGACAGTGGCACCCGACATGCCTGCGTTGTCGTTTTCCGCCGGGCACTCTTTGGGCCGGCGCAGCACGCAGAAACACCTAGATTGAAGATAAGCGCCTTTTTGTCATTGACCGCGACCTACATTGAAGATGCACAATCTTCTTTCAATTCCGGCCGAACGGAAGGAGATATCTGCTCAAAACATTCTGTGCAGGTGCAGACAGTGGCACCCGACATGCCTGCGTTGTCGTTTTCCGCCGGGCACTCTTTGGGCCGGCGCAGCACGCAGAAACACCTAGATTGAAGATAAGCGCCTTTTTGTCATTGACCGCGACCTACATTGAAGATGCACAATCTTCTTTCAATTCCGGCCGAACGGAAGGAGATATTTGCTCAAAACATTCGGTGCAGGTGCAGACAGTGGCACCCGACATGCCTGCGTTGTCGTTTTCCGCCGGGCAGTCTTTGGGCCGGCGCAGCACGCAGAAACACCTAGATTGAAGATAAGCGCCTTTTTGTCATTGACCGCGACCTACATTGAAGATGCACAATCTTCTTTCAATTCCGGCCGAACGGAAGGAGATATCTGCTCAAAACTTTCTGTGCAGGTGCAGACAGTGGCACTCGACATGCCTGCGTTGTCGTTTTCCGCCGGGCACTCTTTGGGCCGGAGCAGCACGCAGAAACACCTAGATTGAAGATAAGCTCCTTTTGTCATTGACCGCGACGAACATAGAAGATACACAAACCTTGCAATTCCGGCCGAATGGAAGGAGATATCTGCTCAAAACTTTCTGTGCAGGTGTAGACAGTGGCACCCGACATGCCTGCGTTGTCGTTTTCCGCCGGGCACTCTTTGGGCCGGCGCAGCACGCAGAAACACCTAGATTGAAGATAAGCGCCTTTTTGTCATTGACCGCGACCTACATTGAAGATGCACAATCTTCTTTCAATTCCGGCCGAACGGAAGGAGATATCTGCTCAAAACATTCTGTGCAGGTGCAGACAGTGGCACCCGACATGCCTGCGTTGTCGTTTTCCGCCGGGCAGTCTTTGGGCCGGCGCAGAATGCAGAAACACCTAGATTGAAGATAAGCGCCTTTTTGTCATTGACCGCGACCTACATTGAAGATGCACAATCTTCTTTCAATTCCCTCCGAACGGAAGGAGATATCTGCTCAAAACTTTCTGTGCAGGTGCAGACAGTGGCACTCGACATGCCTGCGTTGTCGTTTTCCGCCGGGCACTCTTTGGGCCGGCGCAGCACGCAGAAACACCTAGATTGAAGATAAGCGCCTTTTGCCATTGACCGCAACGAAAATAGAAGATGCACAAACGTCTTGCAATTCCGGCCGAATGGAAGGAGATATCTGCTCAAAACTTTCTGTGCAGGTGCAGACAGTGGCACCCGACATGCCTGCGTTGTCGTTTTCCGCCGGGCACTCTTTGGGCCGGCGCAGCACGCAGAAACACCTAGATTGAAGATAAGCGCCTTTTTGTCTTTGACCGCGACCTACATTGAAGATGCACAATCTTCTTTCAATTCCGGCCGAACGGAAGGAGATATCTGCTCAAAACATTCTGTGCAGTTTCAGACAGTGGCACCCGACATGCCTGCGTTGTCGTTTTCGGCCGGGCAGTCTTTGGGCCGGCGCAGAATGCAGAAACACCTAGATTGAAGATAAGCGCCTTTTTGTCATTGACCGCGACCTACATTGAAGATGCACAAACTTCTTTCAATTCCGGCCGAACGGAAGGAGATATCTGCTCAAAACTTTCTGTGCAGGTGCAGACAGTGGCACTCGACATGCCTGCGTTGTCGTTTTCCGCCGGGCACTCTTTGGGCCGGCGCAGCACGCAGAAACACCTAGATTGAAGATAAGCGCCTTTTGCCATTGACCGCAACGAAAATAGAAGATGCACAAACGTCTTGCAATTCCGGCCGAATGGAAGGAGATATCTGCTCAAAACTTTCTGTGCAGGTGCAGACAGTGGCACCCGACATGCCTGCGTTGTCGTTTTCCGCCGGGCACTCTTTGGGCCGGAGCAGAATGCAGAAACACCTAGATTGAAGATAAGCGCCTTTTTGTCATTGACCGCGACCTACATTGAAGATGCACAAACTTCTTTCAATTCCGGCCGAACGGAAGGAGATATCTGCTCAAAACTTTCTGTGCAGGTGCAGACAGTGGCACTCGACATGCCTGCGTTGTCGTTTTCCGCCGGGCACTCTTTGGGCCGGCGCAGCACGCAGAAACACCTAGATTGAAGATAAGCGCCTTTTGCCATTGACCGCAACGAAAATAGAAGATGCACAAACGTCTTGCAATTCCTGCCGAATGGAAGGAGATATCTGCTCAAAACTTTCTGTGCAGGTGCAGACAGTGGCACCCGACATGCCTGCGTTGTCGTTTTCCGCCGGGCACTCTTTGGGCCGGAGCAGAATGCAGAAACACCTAGATTGAAGATAAGCGCCTTTTTGTCATTGACCGCGACCTACATTGAAGATGCACAAACTTCTTTCAATTCCGGCCGAACGGAAGGAGATATCTGCTCAAAACTTTCTGTGCAGGTGCAGACAGTGGCACTCGACATGCCTGCGTTGTCGTTTTCCGCCGGGCACTCTTTGGGCCGGCGCAGCACGCAGAAACACCTAGATTGAAGATAAGCGCCTTTTGCCATTGACCGCAACGAAAATAGAAGATGCACAAACGTCTTGCAATTCCGGCCGAATGGAAGGAGATATCTGCTCAAAACTTTCTGTGCAGGTGCAGACAGTGGCACCCGATATGCCTGCGTTGTCGTTTTCCGCCGGGCACTCTTTGGGCCGGCGCAGCACGCAGAAACACCTAGATTGAAGATAAGCGCCTTTTTGTCTTTGACCGCGACCTACATTGAAGATGCACAATCTTCTTTCAATTCCGGCCGAACGGAAGGAGATATCTGCTCAAAACATTCTGTGCAGTTTCAGACAGTGGCACCCGACATGCCTGCGTTGTCGTTTTCCGCCGGGCACTCTTTGGGCCGGCGCAGCACGCAGAAACACCTAGATTGAAGATAAGCGCCTTTTGCCATTGACCGCGACGAACATAGAAGATGCACAAACGTCTTGCAATTCCGGCCGAATGGAAGGAGATATCTGCTCAAAACTTTCTGTGCAGGTGCAGACAGTGGCACCCGACATGCCTGCGTTGTCGTTTTCCGCCGGGCACTCTTTGGGCCGGAGCAGCACGCAGAAACACCTAGATTGAAGATAAGCTCCTTTTGTCATTGACCGCGACGAACATAGAAGATGCACAAACTTCTTGCAATTCCGGCCGAATGGAAGGAGATATCTGCTCAAAACTTTCTGTGCAAGTGTAGACAGTGGCACCCGACATGACTGCGTTGTCGTTTTCCGCCGGGCACTCTTTGGGCCGGCGCAGCACGCAGAAACACCTAGATTGAAGATAAGCGCCTTTTTGTCATTGACCGCGACCTACATTGAAGATGCACAATCTTCTTTCAATTCCGGCCGAACGGAAGGAGATATCTGTTAAAAACATTCTGTGCAGGTGCAGACAGTGGCACCCGACATGCCTGCGTTGTCGTTTTCCGCCGGGCAGTCTTTGGGCCGGCGCAGAACGCAGAAACACCTAGATTGAAGATAAGCGCCTTTTTGTCATTTACCGCGACCTACATTGAAGATGCACAATCTTCTTTCAATTCCCTCCGAACGGAAGGAGATATCTGCTCAAAACTTTCTGTGCAGGTGCAGACAGTGGCACTCGACATGCCTGCGTTGTCGTTTTCCGCCGGGCACTCTTTGGGCCGGCGCAGCACGCAGAAACACCTAGATTGAAGATAAGCGCCTTTTGCCATTGACCGCGACGAACATAGAAGATGCACAAACGTCTTGCAATTCCGGCCGAATGGAAGGAGATATCTGCTCAAAACTTTCTGTGCAGGTGCAGACAGTGGCACCCGACATGCCTGCGTTGTCGTTTTCCGCCGGGCACTCTTTGGGCCGGAGCAGCACGCAGAAACACCTAGATTGAAGATAAGCTCCTTTTGTCATTGACCGCGACGAACATAGAAGATGCACAAACTTCTTGCAATTCCGGCCGAATGGAAGGAGATATCTGCTCAAAACTTTCTGTGCAGGTGTAGACAGTGGCACCCGACATGCCTGCGTTGTCGTTTTCCGCCGGGCACTCTTTGGGCCGGCGCAGCACGCAGAAACACCTAGATTGAAGATAAGCGCCTTTTTGTTATTGACCGCGACCTACATTGCAGATGCACAAACGTCTTGCAATTCCGGCCGAACGAAAGAAGATATCTGCTCAAAACATACTGTGCAGGTGCAGACAGTGGCACCCGACATGCCTGCGTTGTCGTTTTCCGCCGGGCACTCTTTGGGCCGGCGCAGCACGCAGAAACACCTAGATTGAAGATAAGCGCCTTTTTGTCATTGACAGCGACCTACATTGAAGATGCACAATCTTCTTTCAATTCCGGCCGAACGGAAGGAGATATCTGCTAAAATCTTTCTGTGCAGGTGCAGACAGTGGCACCCGACATGCCTGCGTTGTCGTTTTCCGCCGGGCACTCTTTGGGCCGGAGCAGCACGCAGAAACACCTAGATTGAAGATAAGCTCCTTTTGTCATTGACCGCGACGAACATAGAAGATACACAAACCTTGCAATTCCGGCCGAATGGAAGGAGATATCTGCTCAAAACTTTCTGTGCAGGTGTAGACAGTGGCACCCGACATGCCTGCGTTGTCGTTTTCCGCCGGGCACTCTTTGGGCCGGCGCAGCACGCAGAAACACCTAGATTGAAGATAAGCGCCTTTTTGTCATTGACCGCGACCTACATTGAAGATGCACAATCTTCTTTCAATTCCGGCCGAACGGAAGGAGATATCTGCTCAAAACATTCTGTGCAGGTGCAGACAGTGGCACCCGACATGCCTGCGTTGTCGTTTTCCGCCGGGCACTCTTTGGGCCGGCGCAGCACGCAGAAACACCTAGATTGAAGATAAGCGCCTTTTTGTCATTGACCGCGACCTACATTGAAGATGCACAATCTTCTTTCAATTCCGGCCGAACGGAAGGAGATATTTGCTCAATACATTCTGTGCAGGTGCAGACAGTGGCACCCGACATGCCTGCGTTGTCGTTTTCCGCCGGGCAGTCTTTGGGCCGGCGCAGCACGCAGAAACACCTAGATTGAAGATAAGCGCCTTTTTGTCATTGACCGCGACCTACATTGAAGATGCACAATCTTCTTTCAATTCCGGCCGAACGGAAGGAGATATCTGCTCAAAACTTTCTGTGCAGGTGCAGACAGTGGCACTCGACATGCCTGCGTTGTTGTTTTCCGCCGGGCACTCTTTGGGCCGGCGCAGCACGCAGAAACACCTAGATTGAAGATAAGCGCCTTTTGCCATTGACCGCGACGAACATAGAAGATGCACAAACGTCTTGCAATTCCGGCCGAATGGAAGGAGATATCTGCTCAAAACTTTCTGTGCAGGTGCAGACAGTGGCACCCGACATGCCTGCGTTGTCGTTTTCCGCCGGGCACTCTTTGAGCCGGAGCAGCACGCAGAAACACCTACATTGAAGATAAGCGCCTTTTGCCATTGACCGCGACAAACATAGAAGATGCACAATCTTCTTTCAATTACGGCCGAACGGAAGGAGATATCTGCTCAAAACTTTCTGTGCAGGTGCAGACAGTGGCACCCGACATGCCTGCGTTGTCGTTTTCCGCCGGGCACTCTTTGGGCCGGCGCAGCACGCAGAAACACCTAGATTGAAGATAAGCGCCTTTTTGTTATTGACCGCGACCTACATTGAAGATGCACAAACGTCTTTCAATTCCGGCCGAACGGAAGGAGTCATCTGCTCAAAACTTTCTGTGCAGGTGCAGGCAGTGGCACTCGACATGCCTGCGTTGTCGTTTTCCGCCGGGCACTCTTTGGGCCGGCGCAGCACGCAGAAACACCTAGATTGAAGATAAGCGCCTTTTGCCATTGACCGCGACGAACATAGAAGATGCACAAACGTCTTGCAATTCCGGCCGAATGGAAGGAGATATCTGCTCAAAACTTTCTGTGCAGGTGCAGACAGTGGCACCCGACATGCCTGCGTTGTCGTTTTCCGCCGGGCACTCTTTGGGCCGGAGCAGCACGCAGAAACACCTAGATTGAAGATAAGCGCCTTTTTGTCATTGACCGCGACGAACATTGCAGATGCACAAACGTCTTGCAATTCCGGCCGAACGAAAGAAGATATCTGCTCAAAACATACTATGCAGGTGCAGACAGTGGCACCCGACATGCCTGCGTTGTCGTTTTCCGCCGGGCACTCTTTGGGCCGGCGCAGCACGCAGAAACACCTAGAATGAAGATAAGCGCCTTTTTGTCATTGTCCGCGACCTACATTGAAGATGCACAATCTTCTTTCAATTCCGGCCGAACGGAAGGAGATATCTGCTCAAAACTTTCTGTGCAGGTGCAGACAGTGGCACCCGACATGCCTGCGTTGTCGTTTTCCGCCGGGCACTCTTTGGGCCGGCGCAGCACGCAGAAACACCTAGATTGAAGATAAGCGCCTTTTTGTCATTGACCGCGACCTACATTGAAGATGCACAATCTTCTTTCAATTCCGGCCGAACGGAAGGAGATATCTGCTCAAAACTTTCTGTGCAGGTGCAGACAGTGGCACTCGACATGCCTGCGTTGTCGTTTTCCGCCGGGCACTCTTTGGGCCGGCGCAGCACGCAGAAACACCTAGATTGAAGATAAGCGCCTTTTGCCATTGACCGCGACGAAAATAGAAGATGCACAAACGTCTTGCAATTCCGGCCGAATGGAAGGAGATATCTGCTCAAAACTTTCTGTGCAGGTGCAGACAGTGGCACCCGACATGCCTGCGTTGTCGTTTTCCGCCGGGCACTCTTTGGGCCGGCGCAGCACGCAGAAACACCTAGATTGAAGATAAGCGCCTTTTTGTTATTGACCGCGACCTACATTGAAGATGCACAATCTTCTTTCAATTCCGGCCGAACGGAAGGAGATATCTGCTAAAATCTTTCTGTGCAGGTGCAGACAGTGGCACTCGACATGCCTGCGTTGTCGTTTTCCGCCGGGCACTCTTTGGGCCGGAGCAGCACGCAGAAACACCTAGATTGAAGATAAGCTCCTTTTGTCATTGACCGCGACGAACATAGAAGATGCACAAACTTCTTGCAATTCCGGCCGAATGGAAGGAGATATCTGCTCAAAACTTTCTGTGCAGGTGTAGACAGTGGCACCCGACATGCCTGCGTTGTCGTTTTCCACCGGGCACTCTTTGGGCCGGCGCAGCACGCAGAAACACCTAGATTGAAGATAAGCGCCTTTTTGTCATTGACCGCGACCTACATTGTAGATGCACAATCTTCTTTCAATTCCGGCCGAACGGAAGGAGATATCTGCTCAAAACATTCTGTGCAGGTGCAGACAGTGGCACCCGACATGCCTGCGTTGTCGTTTTCCGCCGGGCACTCTTTGGGCCGGCGCAGCACGCAGAAACACCTAGATTGAAGATAAGCGCCTTTTTGTCATTGACCGCGACCTACATTGAAGATGCACAATCTTCTTTCAATTCCGGCCGAATTGAAGGAGATATCTGCTCAAAACTTTCTGTGCAGGTGCAGACAGTGGCACCCGACATGCCTGCGTTGTCGTTTTCAGCCGGGCACACTTTGGGCCGGCGCAGCACGCAGAAACACCTAGATTGCAGGTAAGGGCTTTTTGACATTGACCGCGACCAATATTGAAGATGCACAAACGTCTTGCAATTCCGGCCGAACGAAAGAAGATATCTGCTCAAACCTTTCTGTGCAGGTGCAGACAGTGGCACCCGACATGCCTGCGTTGTCGTTTTCCGCCGGGCACTCTTTGGGCCGGAGCAGCACGCAGAAACACCTAGATTGAAGATAAGCGCCTTTTGCCATTGACCGCGACGAACATAGAAGATGCACAAACGTCTTGCAATTCCGGCCGAATGGAAGGAGATATCTGCTCAAACCTTTCTGTGCAGGTGCAGACAGTGGCACCCGACATGCCTGCATTGTCGTTTTCAGCCGGGCACTCTTTGGGCCGGCGCAGCACGCAGAAACACCTAGATTGCAGATAAGGGCTTTTTGACATTGACCGCGACCAATATTGAAGATGCACGAACGTCTTGCAATTCCGGCCGAACGAAAGAAGATATCTGCTTAAAACTTTCTGTGCAGGTGCAGACAGTGGCACCCGACATGCCTGCGTTGTCGTTTTCCGCCGGGCACTCTTTGGGCCGGAGCAGCACGCAGAAACACCTAGATTGAAGATAAGCTCCTTTTGTCATTGACCGCGACGAACATAGAAGATGCACAAACTTCTTGCAATTCCGGCCGAATGGAAGGAGATATCTGCTCAAAACTTTCTGTGCAGGTGTAGACAGTGGCACCCGACATGCCTGCGTTGTCGTTTTCCGCCGGGCACTCTTTGGGCCGGCGCAGCACGCAGAAACACCTAGATTGAAGATAAGCGCCTTTTTGTCATTGACCGCGACCTACATTGAAGATGCACAATCTTCTTTCAATTCCGGCCGAACGGAAGGAGATATCTGCTCAAAACATTCTGTGCAGGTGCAGACAGTGGCACCCGACATGCCTGCGTTGTCGTTTTCCGCCGGGCAGTCTTTGGGCCGGCGCAGCACGCAGAAACACCTAGATTGAAGATAAGCGCCTTTTTGTCATTGACCGCGACCTACATTGAAGATGCACAATCTTCTTTCAATTCCGGCCGAACGGAAGGAGATATCTGCTCAAAACTTTCTGTGCAGGTGCAGACAGTGGCACTCGACATGCCTGCGTTGTTGTTTTCCGCCGGGCACTCTTTGGGCCGGCGCAGCACGCAGAAACACCTAGATTGAAGATAAGCGCCTTTTGCCATTGACCGCGACGAACATAGAAGATGCACAAACGTCTTGCAATTCCGGCCGAATGGAAGGAGATCTCTGCTCAAAACTTTCTGTGCAGGTGCAGACAGTGGCACTCGACATGCCTGCGTTGTCGTTTTCCGCCGGGCACTCTTTGGGCCGGCGCAGCACGCAGAAACACCTAGATTGAAGATAAGCGCCTTTTGCCATTGACCGCGACGAACATAGAAGATGCACAAACGTCTTGCAATTCCGGCCGAATGGAAGGAGATATCTGCTCAAAACTTTCTGTGCAGGTGCAGACAGTGGCACCCGACATGCCTGCGTTGTCGTTTTCCACTGGGCACTCTTTGGGCTGGAGCAGCACGCAGAAACACCTAGATTGAAGATAAGCTCCTTTTGTCATTGACCGCGACGAACATAGAAGATGCACAAACTTCTTGCAATTCCGGCCGAATGGAAGGAGATATCTGCTCAAAACTTTCTGTGCAGGTGTAGACAGTGGCACCCGACATGCCTGCGTTGTCGTTTTCCGCCGGGCACTCTTTGGGCCGGCGCAGCACGCAGAAACACCTAGATTGAAGATAAGCGCCTTTTTGTCATTGACCGCGACCTACATTGAAGATGCACAATCTTCTTTCAATTCCGGCCGAACGGAAGGAGATATCTGCTCAAAACATTCTGTGCAGGTGCAGACAGTGGCACCCGACATGCCTGCGTTGTCGTTTTCCGCCGGGCAGTCTTTGGGCCGGCGCAGAATGCAGAAACACCTAGATTGAAGATAAGCGCCTTTTTGTCATTGACCGCGACCTACATTGAAGATGCACAATCTTCTTTCAATTCCCTCCGAACGGAAGGAGATATCTGCTCAAAACTTTCTGTGCAGGTGCAGACAGTGGCACTCGACATGCCTGCGTTGTCGTTTTCCGCCGGGCACTCTTTGGGCCGGCACAGCACGCAGAAACACCTAGATTGAAGATAAGCGCCTTTTGCCATTGACCGCGACGAACATAGAAGATGCACAAACGTCTTGCAATTCCGGCCGAATGGAAGGAGATATCTGCTCAAAACTTTCTGTGCAGGTGTAGACAGTGGCACCCGACATGCCTGCGTTGTCGTTTTCCGCCGGGCACTCTTTGGGCCGGCGCAGCACGCAGAAACACCTAGATTGAAGATAAGCGCCTTTTTGTCATTGACCGCGACCTACATTGAAGATGCACAATCTTCTTTCAATTCCGGCTGAACGGAAGGAGATATCTGCTCAAAACATTCTGTGCAGGTGCAGACAGTGGCACCCGACATGCCTGCGTTGTCGTTTTCCGCCGGGCACTCTTTGAGCCGGAGCAGCACGCAGAAACACCTACATTGAAGATAAGCGCCTTTTGCCATTGACCGCGACAAACATAGAAGATGCACAATCTTCTTTCAATTACGGCCGAACGGAAGGAGATATCTGCTCAAAACTTTCTGTGCAGGTGCAGACAGTGGCACCCGACATGCCTGCGTTGTCGTTTTCCGCCGGGCACTCTTTGGGCCGGCGCAGCACGCAGAAACACCTAGATTGAAGATAAGCGCCTTTTTGTTATTGACCGCGACCTACATTGAAGATGCACAATCTTCTTTCAATTCCGGCCGAACGGAAGGAGATATCTGCTCAAAACTTTCTGTGCAGGTGCAGACAGTGGCACTCGACATGCCTGCGTTGTCGTTTTCCGCCGGGCACTCTTTGGGCCGGCGCAGCACGCAGAAACACCTAGATTGAAGATAAGCGCCTTTTGCCATTGACCGCGACGAACATAGAAGATGCACAAACGTCTTGCAGTTCCGGCCGAATGGAAGGAGATATCTGCTCAAAACTTTCTGTGCAGGTGCAGACAGTGGCACCCGACATGCCTGCGTTGTCGTTTTCCGCCGGGCACTCTTTGGGCCGGAGCAGCACGCAGAAACACCTAGATTGAAGATAAGCTCCTTTTGTCATTGACCGCGACGAACATAGAAGATGCACAAACTTCTTGCAATTCCGGCCGAATGGAAGGAGATATCTGCTCAAAACTTTCTGTGCAGGTGTAGACAGTGGCACCCGACATGCCTGCGTTGTCGTTTTCCGCCGGGCACTCTTTGGGCCGGCGCAGCACGCAGAAACACCTAGATTGAAGATAAGCGCCTTTTTGTCTTTGACCGCGACCTACATTGAAGATGCACAATCTTCTTTCAATTCCGGCCGAACGGAAGGAGATATCTGCTCAAAACATTCTGTGCAGTTTCAGTCAGTGGCACCCGACATGCCTGCGTTGTCGTTTTCGGCCGGGCAGTCTTTGGGCCGGCGCAGAATGCAGAAACACCTAGATTGAAGATAAGCGCCTTTTTGTCATTGACCGCGACCTACATTGAAGATGCACAAACTTCTTTCAATTCCGGCCGAACGGAAGGAGATATCTGCTCAAAACTTTCTGTGCAGGTGCAGACAGTGGCACTCGACATGCCTGCGTTGTCGTTTTCCGCCGGGCACTCTTTGGGCCGGCGCAGCACGCAGAAACACCTAGATTGAAGATAAGCGCCTTTTGCCATTGACCGCAACGAAAATAGAAGATGCACAAACGTCTTGCAATTCCGGCCGAATGGAAGGAGATATCTGCTCAAAACTTTCTGTGCAGGTGCAGACAGTGGCACCCGACATGCCTGCGTTGTCGTTTTCCGCCGGGCACTCTTTGGGCCGGAGCAGAATGCAGAAACACCTAGATTGAAGATAAGCGCCTTTTTGTCATTGACCGCGACCTACATTGAAGATGCACAAACTTCTTTCAATTCCGGCCGAACGGAAGGAGATATCTGCTCAAAACTTTCTGTGCAGGTGCAGACAGTGGCACTCGACATGCCTGCGTTGTCGTTTTCCGCCGGGCACTCTTTGGGCCGGCGCAGCACGCAGAAACACCTAGATTGAAGATAAGCGCCTTTTGCCATTGACCGCAACGAAAATAGAAGATGCAC
Organism: Hyla sarda; assembly: GCF_029499605.1. NCBI lineage: Eukaryota > Metazoa > Chordata > Amphibia > Anura > Hylidae > Hyla > Hyla sarda. The sequence continues at coordinate 90,962 of NW_026610800.1, forward strand.
AAACGTCTTGCAATTCCGGCCGAATGGAAGGAGATATCTGCTCAAAACTTTCTGTGCAGGTGCAGACAGTGGCACCCGACATGCCTGCGTTGTCGTTTTCCGCCGGGCACTCTTTGGGCCGGCGCAGCACGCAGAAACACCTAGATTGAAGATAAGCGCCTTTTTGTCTTTGACCGCGACCTACATTGAAGATGCACAATCTTCTTTCAATTCCGGCCGAACGGAAGGAGATATCTGCTCAAAACATTCTGTGCAGTTTCAGACAGTGGCACCCGACATGCCTGCGTTGTCGTTTTCGGCCGGGCAGTCTTTGGGCCGGCGCAGAATGCAGAAACACCTAGATTGAAGATAAGCGCCTTTTTGTCATTGACCGCGACCTACATTGAAGATGCACAAACTTCTTTCAATTCCGGCCGAACGGAAGGAGATATCTGCTCAAAACTTTCTGTGCAGGTGCAGACAGTGGCACTCGACATGCCTGCGTTGTCGTTTTCCGCCGGGCACTCTTTGGGCCGGCGCAGCACGCAGAAACACCTAGATTGAAGATAAGCGCCTTTTGCCATTGACCGCAACGAAAATAGAAGATGCACAAACGTCTTGCAATTCCGGCCGAATGGAAGGAGATATCTGCTCAAAACTTTCTGTGCAGGTGCAGACAGTGGCACCCGACATGCCTGCGTTGTCGTTTTCCGCCGGGCACTCTTTGGGCCGGAGCAGAATGCAGAAACACCTAGATTGAAGATAAGCGCCTTTTTGTCATTGACCGCGACCTACATTGAAGATGCACAAACTTCTTTCAATTCCGGCCGAACGGAAGGAGATATCTGCTCAAAACTTTCTGTGCAGGTGCAGACAGTGGCACTCGACATGCCTGCGTTGTCGTTTTCCGCCGGGCACTCTTTGGGCCGGCGCAGCACGCAGAAACACCTAGATTGAAGATAAGCGCCTTTTGCCATTGACCGCAACGAAAATAGAAGATGCACAAACGTCTTGCAATTCCGGCCGAATGGAAGGAGATATCTGCTCAAAACTTTCTGTGCAGGTGCAGACAGTGGCACCCGACATGCCTGCGTTGTCGTTTTCCGCCGGGCACTCTTTGGGCCGGAGCAGAATGCAGAAACACCTAGATTGAAGATAAGCGCCTTTTTGTCATTGACCGCGACCTACATTGAAGATGCACAAACTTCTTTCAATTCCGGCCGAACGGAAGGAGATATCTGCTCAAAACTTTCTGTGCAGGTGCAGACAGTGGCACTCGACATGCCTGCGTTGTCGTTTTCCGCCGGGCACTCTTTGGGCCGGCGCAGCACGCAGAAACACCTAGATTGAAGATAAGCGCCTTTTGCCATTGACCGCAACGAAAATAGAAGATGCACAAACGTCTTGCAATTCCGGCCGAATGGAAGGAGATATCTGCTCAAAACTTTCTGTGCAGGTGCAGACAGTGGCACCCGACATGCCTGCGTTGTCGTTTTCCGCCGGGCACTCTTTGGGCCGGCGCAGCACGCAGAAACACCTAGATTGAAGATAAGCGCCTTTTTGTCTTTGACCGCGACCTACATTGAAGATGCACAATCTTCTTTCAATTCCGGCCGAACGGAAGGAGATATCTGCTCAAAACATTCTGTGCAGTTTCAGACAGTGGCACCCGACATGCCTGCGTTGTCGTTTTCGGCCGGGCAGTCTTTGGGCCGGCGCAGAATGCAGAAACACCTAGATTGAAGATAAGCGCCTTTTTGTCATTGACCGCGACCTACATTGAAGATGCACAAACTTCTTTTAATTCCGGCCGAACGGAAGGAGATATCTGCTCAAAACTTTCTGTGCAGGTGCAGACAGTGGCACTCGACATGCCTGCGTTGTCGTTTTCCGCCGGGCACTCTTTGGGCCGGCGCAGCACGCAGAAACACCTAGATTGAAGATAAGCGCCTTTTGCCATTGACCGCAACGAAAATAGAAGATGCACAAACGTCTTGCAATTCCGGCCGAATGGAAGGAGATATCTGCTCAAAACTTTCTGTGCAGGTGCAGACAGTGGCACCCGACATGCCTGCGTTGTCGTTTTCCGCCGGGCACTCTTTGGGCCGGAGCAGAATGCAGAAACACCTAGATTGAAGATAAGCGCCTTTTTGTCATTGACAGCGACCTACATTGAAGATGCACAATCTTCTTTCAATTCCGGCCGAACGGAAGGAGATATCTGCTCAAAACTTTCTGTGCAGGTGCAGACAGTGGCACACGACATGCCTGCGTTGTCGTTTTCCGCCGGGCACTCTTTGGGCCGGCGCAGCACGCAGAAACACCTAGATTGAAGATAAGCGCCTTTTGCCATTGACCGCGACGAACATAGAAGATGCACAAACGTCTTGCAATTCCGGCCGAATGGAAGGAGATATCTGCTCAAAACTTTCTGTGCAGGTGCAGACAGTGGCACCCGACATGCCTGCGTTGTCGTTTTCCGCCGGGCACTCTTTGGGCCGGCGCAGCACGCAGAAACACCTAGATTGAAGATAAGCGCCTTTTTGTTATTGACCGCGACCTACATTGAAGATGCACAATCTTCTTTCAATTCCGGCCGAACGGAAGGAGATATCTGCTAAAATCTTTCTGTGCAGGTGCAGACAGTGGCACCCGACATGCCTGCGTTGTCGTTTTCCGCCGGGCACTCTTTGGGCCGGAGCAGCACGCAGAAACACCTAGATTGAAGATAAGCTCCTTTTGTCATTGACCGCGACGAACATAGAAGATGCACAAACTTCTTGCAATTCCGGCCGAATGGAAGGAGATATCTGCTCAAAACTTTCTGTGCAGGTGTAGACAGTGGCACCCGACATGCCTGCGTTGTCGTTTTCCACCGGGCACTCTTTGGGCCGGCGCAGCACGCAGAAACACCTAGATTGAAGATAAGCGCCTTTTTGTCATTGACCGCGACCTACATTGTAGATGCACAATCTTCTTTCAATTCCGGCCGAACGGAAGGAGATATCTGCTCAAAACATTCTGTGCAGGTGCAGACAGTGGCACCCGACATGCCTGCGTTGTCGTTTTCCGCCGGGCACTCTTTGGGCCGGCGCAGCACGCAGAAACACCTAGATTGAAGATAAGCGCCTTTTTGTCATTGACCGCGACCTACATTGAAGATGCACAATCTTCTTTCAATTCCGGCCGAATTGAAGGAGATATCTGCTCAAAACTTTCTGTGCAGGTGCAGACAGTGGCACCCGACATGCCTGCGTTGTCGTTTTCAGCCGGGCACACTTTGGGCCGGCGCAGCACGCAGAAACACCTAGATTGCAGGTAAGGGCTTTTTGACATTGACCGCGACCAATATTGAAGATGCACAAACGTCTTGCAATTCCGGCCGAACGAAAGAAGATATCTGCTCAAACCTTTCTGTGCAGGTGCAGACAGTGGCACCCGACATGCCTGCGTTGTCGTTTTCCGCCGGGCACTCTTTGGGCCGGAGCAGCACGCAGAAACACCTAGATTGAAGATAAGCGCCTTTTGCCATTGACCGCGACGAACATAGAAGATGCACAAACGTCTTGCAATTCCGGCCGAATGGAAGGAGATATCTGCTCAAACCTTTCTGTGCAGGTGCAGACAGTGGCACCCGACATGCCTGCATTGTCGTTTTCAGCCGGGCACTCTTTGGGCCGGCGCAGCACGCAGAAACACCTAGATTGCAGATAAGGGCTTTTTTACATTGACCGCGACCAATATTGAAGATGCACGAACGTCTTGCAATTCCGGCCGAACGAAAGAAGATATCTGCTTAAAACTTTCTGTGCAGGTGCAGACAGTGGCACCCGACATGCCTGCGTTGTCGTTTTCCGCCGGGCACTCTTTGGGCCGGAGCAGCACGCAGAAACACCTAGATTGAAGATAAGCTCCTTTTGTCATTGACCGCGACGAACATAGAAGATGCACAAACTTCTTGCAATTCCGGCCGAATGGAAGGAGATATCTGCTCAAAACTTTCTGTGCAGGTGTAGACAGTGGCACCCGACATGCCTGCGTTGTCGTTTTCCGCCGGGCACTCTTTGGGCCGGCGCAGCACGCAGAAACACCTAGATTGAAGATAAGCGCCTTTTTGTCATTGACCGCGACCTACATTGAAGATGCACAATCTTCTTTCAATTCCGGCCGAACGGAAGGAGATATCTGCTCAAAACATTCTGTGCAGGTGCAGACAGTGGCACCCGACATGCCTGCGTTGTCGTTTTCCGCCGGGCAGTCTTTGGGCCGGCGCAGCACGCAGAAACACCTAGATTGAAGATAAGCGCCTTTTTGTCATTGACCGCGACCTACATTGAAGATGCACAATCTTCTTTCAATTCCGGCCGAACGGAAGGAGATATCTGCTCAAAACTTTCTGTGCAGGTGCAGACAGTGGCACTCGACATGCCTGCGTTGTTGTTTTCCGCCGGGCACTCTTTGGGCCGGCGCAGCACGCAGAAACACCTAGATTGAAGATAAGCGCCTTTTGCCATTGACCGCGACGAACATAGAAGATGCACAAACGTCTTGCAATTCCGGCCGAATGGAAGGAGATCTCTGCTCAAAACTTTCTGTGCAGGTGCAGACAGTGGCACTCGACATGCCTGCGTTGTCGTTTTCCGCCGGGCACTCTTTGGGCCGGCGCAGCACGCAGAAACACCTAGATTGAAGATAAGCGCCTTTTGCCATTGACCGCGACGAACATAGAAGATGCACAAACGTCTTGCAATTCCGGCCGAATGGAAGGAGATATCTGCTCAAAACTTTCTGTGCAGGTGCAGACAGTGGCACCCGACATGCCTGCGTTGTCGTTTTCCACTGGGCACTCTTTGGGCTGGAGCAGCACGCAGAAACACCTAGATTGAAGATAAGCTCCTTTTGTCATTGACCGCGACGAACATAGAAGATGCACAAACTTCTTGCAATTCCGGCCGAATGGAAGGAGATATCTGCTCAAAACTTTCTGTGCAGGTGTAGACAGTGGCACCCGACATGCCTGCGTTGTCGTTTTCCGCCGGGCACTCTTTGGGCCGGCGCAGCACGCAGAAACACCTAGATTGAAGATAAGCGCCTTTTTGTCATTGACCGCGACCTACATTGAAGATGCACAATCTTCTTTCAATTCCGGCCGAACGGAAGGAGATATCTGCTCAAAACATTCTGTGCAGGTGCAGACAGTGGCACCCGACATGCCTGCGTTGTCGTTTTCCGCCGGGCAGTCTTTGGGCCGGCGCAGAATGCAGAAACACCTAGATTGAAGATAAGCGCCTTTTTGTCATTGACCGCGACCTACATTGAAGATGCACAATCTTCTTTCAATTCCCTCCGAACGGAAGGAGATATCTGCTCAAAACTTTCTGTGCAGGTGCAGACAGTGGCACTCGACATGCCTGCGTTGTCGTTTTCCGCCGGGCACTCTTTGGGCCGGCACAGCACGCAGAAACACCTAGATTGAAGATAAGCGCCTTTTGCCATTGACCGCGACGAACATAGAAGATGCACAAACGTCTTGCAATTCCGGCCGAATGGAAGGAGATATCTGCTCAAAACTTTCTGTGCAGGTGTAGACAGTGGCACCCGACATGCCTGCGTTGTCGTTTTCCGCCGGGCACTCTTTGGGCCGGCGCAGCACGCAGAAACACCTAGATTGAAGATAAGCGCCTTTTTGTCATTGACCGCGACCTACATTGAAGATGCACAATCTTCTTTCAATTCCGGCTGAACGGAAGGAGATATCTGCTCAAAACATTCTGTGCAGGTGCAGACAGTGGCACCCGACATGCCTGCGTTGTCGTTTTCCGCCGGGCACTCTTTGAGCCGGAGCAGCACGCAGAAACACCTACATTGAAGATAAGCGCCTTTTGCCATTGACCGCGACAAACATAGAAGATGCACAATCTTCTTTCAATTACGGCCGAACGGAAGGAGATATCTGCTCAAAACTTTCTGTGCAGGTGCAGACAGTGGCACCCGACATGCCTGCGTTGTCGTTTTCCGCCGGGCACTCTTTGGGCCGGCGCAGCACGCAGAAACACCTAGATTGAAGATAAGCGCCTTTTTGTTATTGACCGCGACCTACATTGAAGATGCACAATCTTCTTTCAATTCCGGCCGAACGGAAGGAGATATCTGCTCAAAACTTTCTGTGCAGGTGCAGACAGTGGCACTCGACATGCCTGCGTTGTCGTTTTCCGCCGGGCACTCTTTGGGCCGGCGCAGCACGCAGAAACACCTAGATTGAAGATAAGCGCCTTTTGCCATTGACCGCGACGAACATAGAAGATGCACAAACGTCTTGCAGTTCCGGCCGAATGGAAGGAGATATCTGCTCAAAACTTTCTGTGCAGGTGCAGACAGTGGCACCCGACATGCCTGCGTTGTCGTTTTCCGCCGGGCACTCTTTGGGCCGGAGCAGCACGCAGAAACACCTAGATTGAAGATAAGCTCCTTTTGTCATTGACCGCGACGAACATAGAAGATGCACAAACTTCTTGCAATTCCGGCCGAATGGAAGGAGATATCTGCTCAAAACTTTCTGTGCAGGTGTAGACAGTGGCACCCGACATGCCTGCGTTGTCGTTTTCCGCCGGGCACTCTTTGGGCCGGCGCAGCACGCAGAAACACCTAGATTGAAGATAAGCGCCTTTTTGTCTTTGACCGCGACCTACATTGAAGATGCACAATCTTCTTTCAATTCCGGCCGAACGGAAGGAGATATCTGCTCAAAACATTCTGTGCAGTTTCAGACAGTGGCACCCGACATGCCTGCGTTGTCGTTTTCGGCCGGGCAGTCTTTGGGCCGGCGCAGAATGCAGAAACACCTAGATTGAAGATAAGCGCCTTTTTGTCATTGACCGCGACCTACATTGAAGATGCACAAACTTCTTTCAATTCCGGCCGAACGGAAGGAGATATCTGCTCAAAACTTTCTGTGCAGGTGCAGACAGTGGCACTCGACATGCCTGCGTTGTCGTTTTCCGCCGGGCACTCTTTGGGCCGGCGCAGCACGCAGAAACACCTAGATTGAAGATAAGCGCCTTTTGCCATTGACCGCAACGAAAATAGAAGATGCACAAACGTCTTGCAATTCCGGCCGAATGGAAGGAGATATCTGCTCAAAACTTTCTGTGCAGGTGCAGACAGTGGCACCCGACATGCCTGCGTTGTCGTTTTCCGCCGGGCACTCTTTGGGCCGGAGCAGAATGCAGAAACACCTAGATTGAAGATAAGCGCCTTTTTGTCATTGACCGCGACCTACATTGAAGATGCACAAACTTCTTTCAATTCCGGCCGAACGGAAGGAGATATCTGCTCAAAACTTTCTGTGCAGGTGCAGACAGTGGCACTCGACATGCCTGCGTTGTCGTTTTCCGCCGGGCACTCTTTGGGCCGGCGCAGCACGCAGAAACACCTAGATTGAAGATAAGCGCCTTTTGCCATTGACCGCAACGAAAATAGAAGATGCACAAACGTCTTGCAATTCCGGCCGAATGGAAGGAGATATCTGCTCAAAACTTTCTGTGCAGGTGCAGACAGTGGCACCCGACATGCCTGCGTTGTCGTTTTCCGCCGGGCACTCTTTGGGCCGGCGCAGCACGCAGAAACACCTAGATTGAAGATAAGCGCCTTTTTGTCTTTGACCGCGACCTACATTGAAGATGCACAATCTTCTTTCAATTCCGGCCGAACGGAAGGAGATATCTGCTCAAAACATTCTGTGCAGTTTCAGACAGTGGCACCCGACATGCCTGCGTTGTCGTTTTCGGCCGGGCAGTCTTTGGGCCGGCGCAGAATGCAGAAACACCTAGATTGAAGATAAGCGCCTTTTTGTCATTGACCGCGACCTACATTGAAGATGCACAAACTTCTTTCAATTCCGGCCGAACGGAAGGAGATATCTGCTCAAAACTTTCTGTGCAGGTGCAGACAGTGGCACTCGACATGCCTGCGTTGTCGTTTTCCGCCGGGCACTCTTTGGGCCGGCGCAGCACGCAGAAACACCTAGATTGAAGATAAGCGCCTTTTGCCATTGACCGCAACGAAAATAGAAGATGCACAAACGTCTTGCAATTCCGGCCGAATGGAAGGAGATATCTGCTCAAAACTTTCTGTGCAGGTGCAGACAGTGGCACCCGACATGCCTGCGTTGTCGTTTTCCGCCGGGCACTCTTTGGGCCGGAGCAGAATGCAGAAACACCTAGATTGAAGATAAGCGCCTTTTTGTCATTGACCGCGACCTACATTGAAGATGCACAAACTTCTTTCAATTCCGGCCGAACGGAAGGAGATATCTGCTCAAAACTTTCTGTGCAGGTGCAGACAGTGGCACTCGACATGCCTGCGTTGTCGTTTTCCGCCGGGCACTCTTTGGGCCGGCGCAGCACGCAGAAACACCTAGATTGAAGATAAGCGCCTTTTGCCATTGACCGCAACGAAAATAGAAGATGCACAAACGTCTTGCAATTCCGGCCGAATGGAAGGAGATATCTGCTCAAAACTTTCTGTGCAGGTGCAGACAGTGGCACCCGACATGCCTGCGTTGTCGTTTTCCGCCGGGCACTCTTTGGGCCGGAGCAGAATGCAGAAACACCTAGATTGAAGATAAGCGCCTTTTTGTCATTGACCGCGACCTACATTGAAGATGCACAAACTTCTTTCAATTCCGGCCGAACGGAAGGAGATATCTGCTCAAAACTTTCTGTGCAGGTGCAGACAGTGGCACTCGACATGCCTGCGTTGTCGTTTTCCGCCGGGCACTCTTTGGGCCGGCGCAGCACGCAGAAACACCTAGATTGAAGATAAGCGCCTTTTGCCATTGACCGCAACGAAAATAGAAGATGCACAAACGTCTTGCAATTCCGGCCGAATGGAAGGAGATATCTGCTCAAAACTTTCTGTGCAGGTGCAGACAGTGGCACCCGACATGCCTGCGTTGTCGTTTTCCGCCGGGCACTCTTTGGGCCGGCGCAGCACGCAGAAACACCTAGATTGAAGATAAGCGCCTTTTTGTCTTTGACCGCGACCTACATTGAAGATGCACAATCTTCTTTCAATTCCGGCCGAACGGAAGGAGATATCTGCTCAAAACATTCTGTGCAGTTTCAGACAGTGGCACCCGACATGCCTGCGTTGTCGTTTTCGGCCGGGCAGTCTTTGGGCCGGCGCAGAATGCAGAAACACCTAGATTGAAGATAAGCGCCTTTTTGTCATTGACCGCGACCTACATTGAAGATGCACAAACTTCTTTTAATTCCGGCCGAACGGAAGGAGATATCTGCTCAAAACTTTCTGTGCAGGTGCAGACAGTGGCACTCGACATGCCTGCGTTGTCGTTTTCCGCCGGGCACTCTTTGGGCCGGCGCAGCACGCAGAAACACCTAGATTGAAGATAAGCGCCTTTTGCCATTGACCGCAACGAAAATAGAAGATGCACAAACGTCTTGCAATTCCGGCCGAATGGAAGGAGATATCTGCTCAAAACTTTCTGTGCAGGTGCAGACAGTGGCACCCGACATGCCTGCGTTGTCGTTTTCCGCCGGGCACTCTTTGGGCCGGAGCAGAATGCAGAAACACCTAGATTGAAGATAAGCGCCTTTTTGTCATTGACAGCGACCTACATTGAAGATGCACAATCTTCTTTCAATTCCGGCCGAACGGAAGGAGATATCTGCTCAAAACTTTCTGTGCAGGTGCAGACAGTGGCACACGACATGCCTGCGTTGTCGTTTTCCGCCGGGCACTCTTTGGGCCGGCGCAGCACGCAGAAACACCTAGATTGAAGATAAGCGCCTTTTGCCATTGACCGCGACGAACATAGAAGATGCACAAACGTCTTGCAATTCCGGCCGAATGGAAGGAGATATCTGCTCAAAACTTTCTGTGCAGGTGTAGACAGTGGCACCCGACATGCCTGCGTTGTCGTTTTCCGCCGGGCACTCTTTGGGCCGGCGCAGCACGCAGAAACACCTAGATTGAAGATAAGCGCCTTTTTGTCATTGACCGCGACCTACATTGAAGATGCACAATCTTCTTTCAATTCCGGCCGAACGGAAGGAGATATCTGCTCAAAACATTCTGTGCAGGTGCAGACAGTGGCACCCGACATGCCTGCGTTGTCGTTTTCCGCCGGGCACTCTTTGGGCCGGCGCAGCACGCAGAAACACCTAGATTGAAGATAAGCGCCTTTTTGTTATTGACCGCGACCTACATTGAAGATGCACAATCTTCTTTCAATTCCGGCCGAACGGAAGGAGATATCTGCTAAAATCTTTCTGTGCAGGTGCAGACAGTGGCACCCGACATGCCTGCGTTGTCGTTTTCCGCCGGGCACTCTTTGGGCCGGAGCAGCACGCAGAAACACCTAGATTGAAGATAAGCTCCTTTTGTCATTGACCGCGACGAACATAGAAGATACACAAACTTCTTGCAATTCCGGCCGAATGGAAGGAGATATCTGCTCAAAACTTTCTGTGCAGGTGTAGACAGTGGCACCCGACATGCCTGCGTTGTCGTTTTCCGCCGGGCACTCTTTGGGCCGGCGCAGCACGCAGAAACACCTAGATTGAAGATAAGCGCCTTTTTGTCATTGACCGCGACCTACATTGAAGATGCACAATCTTCTTTCAATTCCGGCCGAACGGAAGGAGATATCTGCTCAAAACATTCTGTGCAGGTGCAGACAGTGGCACCCGACATGCCTGCGTTGTCGTTTTCCGCCGGGCACTCTTTGGGCCGGCGCAGCACGCAGAAACACCTAGATTGAAGATAAGCGCCTTTTTGTCATTGACCGCGACCTACATTGAAGATGCACAATCTTCTTTCAATTCCGGCCGAACGGAAGGAGATATTTGCTCAAAACATTCTGTGCAGGTGCAGACAGTGGCACCCGACATGCCTGCGTTGTCGTTTTCCGCCGGGCAGTCTTTGGGCCGGCGCAGCACGCAGAAACACCTAGATTGAAGATAAGCGCCTTTTTGTCATTGACCGCGACCTACATTGAAGATGCACAATCTTCTTTCAATTCCGGCCGAACGGAAGGAGATATCTGCTCAAAACTTTCTGTGCAGGTGCAGACAGTGGCACTCGACATGCCTGTGTTGTTGTTTTCCGCCGGGCACTCTTTGGGCCGGCGCAGCACGCAGAAACACCTAGATTGAAGATAAGCGCCTTTTGCCATTGACCGCGACGAACATAGAAGATGCACAAACGTCTTGCAATTCCGGCCGAATGGAAGGAGATATCTGCTCAAAACTTTCTGTGCAGGTGCAGACAGTGGCACTCGACATGCCTGCGTTGTCGTTTTCCGCCGGGCACTCTTTGGGCCGGCGCAGCACGCAGAAACACCTAGATTGAAGATAAGCGCCTTTTGCCATTGACCACGACGAACATAGAAGATGCACAAACGTCTTGCAATTCCGGCCGAATGGAAGGAGATATCTGCTCAAAACTTTCTGTGCAGGTGCAGACAGTGGCACCCGACATGCCTGCGTTGTCGTTTTCCACCGGGCACTCTTTGGGCTGGAGCAGCACGCAGAAACACCTAGATTGAAGATAAGCTCCTTTTGTCATTGACCGCGACGAACATAGAAGATGCACAAACTTCTTGCAATTCCGGCCGAATGGAAGGAGATATCTGCTCAAAACTTTCTGTGCAGGTGTAGACAGTGGCACCCGACATGCCTGCGTTGTCGTTTTCCGCCGGGCACTCTTTGGGCCGGCGCAGCACGCAGAAACACCTAGATTGAAGATAAGCGCCTTTTTGTCATTGACCGCGACCTACATTGAAGATGCACAATCTTCTTTCAATTCCGGCCGAACGGAAGGAGATATCTGCTCAAAACATTCTGTGCAGGTGCAGACAGTGGCACCCGACATGCCTGCGTTGTCGTTTTCCGCCGGGCAGTCTTTGGGCCGGCGCAGAATGCAGAAACACCTAGATTGAAGATAAGCGCCTTTTTGTCATTGACCGCGACCTACATTGAAGATGCACAATCTTCTTTCAATTCCCTCCGAACGGAAGGAGATATCTGCTCAAAACTTTCTGTGCAGGTGCAGACAGTGGCACTCGACATGCCTGCGTTGTCGTTTTCCGCCGGGCACTCTTTGGGCCGGCACAGCACGCAGAAACACCTAGATTGAAGATAAGCGCCTTTTGCCATTGACCGCGACGAACATAGAAGATGCACAAACGTCTTGCAATTCCAGCCGAATGGAAGGAGATATCTGCTCAAAACTTTCTGTGCAGGTGTAGACAGTGGCACCCGACATGCCTGCGTTGTCGTTTTCCGCCGGGCACTCTTTGGGCCGGCGCAGCACGCAGAAACACCTAGATTGAAGATAAGCGCCTTTTTGTCATTGACCGCGACCTACATTGAAGATGCACAATCTTCTTTCAATTCCGGCCGAACGGAAGGAGATATCTGCTCAAAACATTCTGTGCAGGTGCAGACAGTGGCACCCGACATGCCTGCGTTGTCGTTTTCCGCCGGGCACTCTTTGAGCCGGAGCAGCACGCAGAAACACCTACATTGAAGATAAGCGCCTTTTGCCATTGACCGCGACAAACATAGAAGATGCACAATCTTCTTTCAATTACGGCCGAACGGAAGGAGATATCTGCTCAAAACTTTCTGTGCAGGTGCAGACAGTGGCACCCGACATGCCTGCGTTGTCGTTTTCCGCCGGGCACTCTTTGGGCCGGCGCAGCACGCAGAAACACCTAGATTGAAGATAAGCGCCTTTTTGTTATTGACCGCGACCTACATTGAAGATGCACAATCTTCTTTCAATTCCGGCCGAACGGAAGGAGATATCTGCTCAAAACTTTCTGTGCAGGTGCAGACAGTGGCACTCGACATGCCTGCGTTGTCGTTTTCCGCCGGGCACTCTTTGGGCCGGCGCAGCACGCAGAAACACCTAGATTGAAGATAAGCGCCTTTTGCCATTGACCGCGACGAACATAGAAGATGCACAAACGTCTTGCAGTTCCGGCCGAATGGAAGGAGATATCTGCTCAAAACTTTCTGTGCAGGTGCAGACAGTGGCACCCGACATGCCTGCGTTGTCGTTTTCCGCCGGGCACTCTTTGGGCCGGAGCAGCACGCAGAAACACCTAGATTGAAGATAAGCTCCTTTTGTCATTGACCGCGACGAACATAGAAGATGCACAAACTTCTTGCAATTCCGGCCGAATGGAAGGAGATATCTGCTCAAAACTTTCTGTGCAGGTGTAGACAGTGGCACCCGACATGCCTGCGTTGTCGTTTTCCGCCGGGCACTCTTTGGGCCGGCGCAGCACGCAGAAACACCTAGATTGAAGATAAGCGCCTTTTTGTCTTTGACCGCGACCTACATTGAAGATGCACAATCTTCTTTCAATTCCGGCCGAACGGAAGGAGATATCTGCTCAAAACATTCTGTGCAGTTTCAGACAGTGGCACCCGACATGCCTGCGTTGTCGTTTTCGGCCGGGCAGTCTTTGGGCCGGCGCAGAATGCAGAAACACCTAGATTGAAGATAAGCGCCTTTTTGTCATTGACCGCGACCTACATTGAAGATGCACAAACTTCTTTTAATTCCGGCCGAACGGAAGGAGATATCTGCTCAAAACTTTCTGTGCAGGTGCAGACAGTGGCACTCGACATGCCTGCGTTGTCGTTTTCCGCCGGGCACTCTTTGGGCCGGCGCAGCACGCAGAAACACCTAGATTGAAGATAAGCGCCTTTTGCCATTGACCGCAACGAAAATAGAAGATGCACAAACGTCTTGCAATTCCTGCCGAATGGAAGGAGATATCTGCTCAAAACTTTCTGTGCAGGTGCAGACAGTGGCACCCGACATGCCTGCGTTGTCGTTTTCCGCCGGGCACTCTTTGGGCCGGAGCAGAATGCAGAAACACCTAGATTGAAGATAAGCGCCTTTTTGTCATTGACCGCGACCTACATTGAAGATGCACAAACTTCTTTCAATTCCGGCCGAACGGAAGGAGATATCTGCTCAAAACTTTCTGTGCAGGTGCAGACAGTGGCACTCGACATGCCTGCGTTGTCGTTTTCCGCCGGGCACTCTTTGGGCCGGCGCAGCACGCAGAAACACCTAGATTGAAGATAAGCGCCTTTTGCCATTGACCGCAACGAAAATAGAAGATGCACAAACGTCTTGCAATTCCGGCCGAATGGAAGGAGATATCTGCTCAAAACTTTCTGTGCAGGTGCAGACAGTGGCACCCGACATGCCTGCGTTGTCGTTTTCCGCCGGGCACTCTTTGGGCCGGCGCAGCACGCAGAAACACCTAGATTGAAGATAAGCGCCTTTTTGTCTTTGACCGCGACCTACATTGAAGATGCACAATCTTCTTTCAATTCCGGCCGAACGGAAGGAGATATCTGCTCAAAACATTCTGTGCAGTTTCAGACATTGGCACCCGACATGCCTGCGTTGTCGTTTTCGGCCGGGCAGTCTTTGGGCCGGCGCAGAATGCAGAAACACCTAGATTGAAGATAAGCGCCTTTTTGTCATTGACCGCGACCTACATTGAAGATGCACAAACTTCTTTCAATTCCGGCCGAACGGAAGGAGATATCTGCTCAAAACTTTCTGTGCAGGTGCAGACAGTGGCACTCGACATGCCTGCGTTGTCGTTTTCCGCCGGGCACTCTTTGGGCCGGCGCAGCACGCAGAAACACCTAGATTGAAGATAAGCGCCTTTTGCCATTGACCGCAACGAAAATAGAAGATGCACAAACGTCTTGCAATTCCGGCCGAATGGAAGGAGATATCTGCTCAAAACTTTCTGTGCAGGTGCAGACAGTGGCACCCGACATGCCTGCGTTGTCGTTTTCCGCCGGGCACTCTTTGGGCCGGAGCAGAATGCAGAAACACCTAGATTGAAGATAAGCGCCTTTTTGTCATTGACCGCGACCTACATTGAAGATGCACAAACTTCTTTCAATTCCGGCCGAACGGAAGGAGATATCTGCTCAAAACTTTCTGTGCAGGTGCAGACAGTGGCACTCGACATGCCTGCGTTGTCGTTTTCCGCCGGGCACTCTTTGGGCCGGCGCAGCACGCAGAAACACCTAGATTGAAGATAAGCGCCTTTTGCCATTGACCGCAACGAAAATAGAAGATGCACAAACGTCTTGCAATTCCGGCCGAATGGAAGGAGATATCTGCTCAAAACTTTCTGTGCAGGTGCAGACAGTGGCACCCGACATGCCTGCGTTGTCGTTTTCCGCCGGGCACTCTTTGGGCCGGAGCAGAATGCAGAAACACCTAGATTGAAGATAAGCGCCTTTTTGTCATTGACCGCGACCTACATTGAAGATGCACAAACTTCTTTCAATTCCGGCCGAACGGAAGGAGATATCTGCTCAAAACTTTCTGTGCAGGTGCAGACAGTGGCACTCGACATGCCTGCGTTGTCGTTTTCCGCCGGGCACTCTTTGGGCCGGCGCAGCACGCAGAAACACCTAGATTGAAGATAAGCGCCTTTTGCCATTGACCGCAACGAAAATAGAAGATGCACAAACGTCTTGCAATTCCGGCCGAATGGAAGGAGATATCTGCTCAAAACTTTCTGTGCAGGTGCAGACAGTGGCACCCGACATGCCTGCGTTGTCGTTTTCCGCCGGGCACTCTTTGGGCCGGCGCAGCACGCAGAAACACCTAGATTGAAGATAAGCGCCTTTTTGTCTTTGACCGCGACCTACATTGAAGATGCACAATCTTCTTTCAATTCCGGCCGAACGGAAGGAGATATCTGCTCAAAACATTCTGTGCAGTTTCAGACAGTGGCACCCGACATGCCTGCGTTGTCGTTTTCGGCCGGGCAGTCTTTGGGCCGGCGCAGAATGCAGAAACACCTAGATTGAAGATAAGCGCCTTTTTGTCATTGACCGCGACCTACATTGAAGATGCACAAACTTCTTTCAATTCCGGCCGAACGGAAGGAGATATCTGCTCAAAACTTTCTGTGCAGGTGCAGACAGTGGCACTCGACATGCCTGCGTTGTCGTTTTCCGCCGGGCACTCTTTGGGCCGGCGCAGCACGCAGAAACACCTAGATTGAAGATAAGCGCCTTTTGCCATTGACCGCAACGAAAATAGAAGATGCACAAACGTCTTGCAATTCCGGCCGAATGGAAGGAGATATCTGCTCAAAACTTTCTGTGCAGGTGCAGACAGTGGCACCCGACATGCCTGCGTTGTCGTTTTCCGCCGGGCACTCTTTGGGCCGGAGCAGAATGCAGAAACACCTAGATTGAAGATAAGCGCCTTTTTGTCATTGACCGCGACCTACATTGAAGATGCACAAACTTCTTTCAATTCCGGCCGAACGGAAGGAGATATCTGCTCAAAACTTTCTGTGCAGGTGCAGACAGTGGCACTCGACATGCCTGCGTTGTCGTTTTCCGCCGGGCACTCTTTGGGCCGGCGCAGCACGCAGAAACACCTAGATTGAAGATAAGCGCCTTTTGCCATTGACCGCAACGAAAATAGAAGATGCACAAACGTCTTGCAATTCCGGCCGAATGGAAGGAGATATCTGCTCAAAACTTTCTGTGCAGGTGCAGACAGTGGCACCCGACATGCCTGCGTTGTCGTTTTCCGCCGGGCACTCTTTGGGCCGGAGCAGCACGCAGAAACACCTAGATTGAAGATAAGCGCCTTTTTGTCATTGACCGCGACGAACATTGCAGATGCACAAACGTCTTGCAATTCCGGCCGAACGAAAGAAGATATCTGCTCAAAACATACTGTGCAGGTGCAGACAGTGGCACCCGACATGCCTGCGTTGTCGTTTTCCGCCGGGCACTCTTTGGGCCGGCGCAGCACGCAGAAACACCTAGATTGAAGATAAGCGCCTTTTTGTCATTGTCCGCGACCTACATTGAAGATGCACAATCTTCTTTCAATTCCGGCCGAACGGAAGGAGATATCTGCTCAAAACTTTCTGTGCAGGTGCAGACAGTGGCACCCGACATGCCTGCGTTGTCGTTTTCCGCCGGGCACTCTTTGGGCCGGCGCAGCACGCAGAAACACCTAGATTGAAGATAAGCGCCTTTTGCCATTGACCGCGACGAACATAGAAGATGCACAAACGTCTTGCAATTCCGGCCGAATGGAAGGAGATATCTGCTCAAAACTTTCTGTGCAGGTGCAGACAGTGGCACTCGACATGCCTGCGTTGTCGTTTTCCGCCGGGCACTCTTTGGGCCGGCGCAGCACGCAGAAACACCTAGATTGAAGATAAGCGCCTTTTGCCATTGACCGCGACGAACATAGAAGATGCACAAACGTCTTGCAATTCCGGCCGAATGGAAGGAGATATCTGCTCAAAACTTTCTGTGCAGGTGCAGACAGTGGCACCCGACATGCCTGCGTTGTCGTTTTCCGCCGGGCACTCTTTGGGCCGGAGCAGCACGCAGAAACACCTAGATTGAAGATAAGCTCCTTTTGTCATTGACCGCGACAAACATAGAAGATGCACAAACTTCTTGCAATTCCGGCCGAATGGAAGGAGATATCTGCTCAAAACTTTCTGTGCAAGTGTAGACAGTGGCACCCGACATGACTGCGTTGTCGTTTTCCGCCGGGCACTCTTTGGGCCGGCGCAGCACGCAGAAACACCTAGATTGAAGATAAGCGCCTTTTTGTCATTGACCGCGACCTACATTGAAGATGCACAATCTTCTTTCAATTCCGGCCGAACGGAAGGAGATATCTGTTAAAAACATTCTGTGCAGGTGCAGACAGTGGCACCCGACATGCCTGCGTTGTCGTTTTCCGCCGGGCAGTCTTTGGGCCGGCGCAGAACGCAGAAACACCTAGATTGAAGATAAGCGCCTTTTTGTCATTTACCGCGACCTACATTGAAGATGCACAATCTTCTTTCAATTCCCTCCGAACGGAAGGAGATATCTGCTCAAAACTTTCTGTGCAGGTGCAGACAGTGGCACTCGACATGCCTGCGTTGTCGTTTTCCGCCGGGCACTCTTTGGGCCGGCGCAGCACGCAGAAACACCTAGATTGAAGATAAGCGCCTTTTGCCATTGACCGCGACGAACATAGAAGATGCACAAACGTCTTGCAATTCCGGCCGAATGGAAGGAGATATCTGCTCAAAACTTTCTGTGCAGGTGCAGACAGTGGCACCCGACATGCCTGCGTTGTCGTTTTCCGCCGGGCACTCTTTGGGCCGGAGCAGCACGCAGAAACACCTAGATTGAAGATAAGCTCCTTTTGTCATTGACCGCGACGAACATAGAAGATGCACAAACTTCTTGCAATTCCGGCCGAATGGAAGGAGATATCTGCTCAAAACTTTCTGTGCAGGTGTAGACAGTGGCACCCGACATGCCTGCGTTGTCGTTTTCCGCCGGGCACTCTTTGGGCCGGCGCAGCACGCAGAAACACCTAGATTGAAGATAAGCGCCTTTTTGTTATTGACCGCGACCTACATTGCAGATGCACAAACGTCTTGCAATTCCGGCCGAACGAAAGAAGATATCTGCTCAAAACATACTGTGCAGGTGCAGACAGTGGCACCCGACATGCCTGCGTTGTCGTTTTCCGCCGGGCACTCTTTGGGCCGGCGCAGCACGCAGAAACACCTAGATTGAAGATAAGCGCCTTTTTGTCATTGACAGCGACCTACATTGAAGATGCACAATCTTCTTTCAATTCCGGCCGAACGGAAGGAGATATCTGCTCAAAACTTTCTGTGCAGGTGCAGACAGTGGCACCCGACATGCCTGCGTTGTCGTTTTCCGCCGGGCACTCTTTGGGCCGGCGCAGCACGCAGAAACACCTAGATTGAAGATAAGCGCCTTTTGCCATTGACCGCGACGAACATAGAAGATGCACAAACGTCTTGCAATTCCGGCCGAATGGAAGGAGATATCTGCTCAAAACTTTCTGTGCAGGTGTAGACAGTGGCACCCGACATGCCTGCGTTGTCGTTTTCCGCCGGGCACTCTTTGGGCCGGCGCAGCACGCAGAAACACCTAGATTGAAGATAAGCGCCTTTTTGTCATTGACCGCGACCTACATTGAAGATGCACAATCTTCTTTCAATTCCGGCCGAACGGAAGGAGATATCTGCTCAAAACATTCTGTGCAGGTGCAGACAGTGGCACCCGACATGCCTGCGTTGTCGTTTTCCGCCGGGCACTCTTTGGGCCGGCGCAGCACGCAGAAACACCTAGATTGAAGATAAGCGCCTTTTTGTTATTGACCGCGACCTACATTGAAGATGCACAATCTTCTTTCAATTCCGGCCGAACGGAAGGAGATATCTGCTAAAATCTTTCTGTGCAGGTGCAGACAGTGGCACCCGACATGCCTGCGTTGTCGTTTTCCGCCGGGCACTCTTTGGGCCGGAGCAGCACGCAGAAACACCTAGATTGAAGATAAGCTCCTTTTGTCATTGACCGCGACGAACATAGAAGATACACAAACTTCTTGCAATTCCGGCCGAATGGAAGGAGATATCTGCTCAAAACTTTCTGTGCAGGTGTAGACAGTGGCACCCGACATGCCTGCGTTGTCGTTTTCCGCCGGGCACTCTTTGGGCCGGCGCAGCACGCAGAAACACCTAGATTGAAGATAAGCGCCTTTTTGTCATTGACCGCGACCTACATTGAAGATGCACAATCTTCTTTCAATTCCGGCCGAACGGAAGGAGATATCTGCTCAAAACATTCTGTGCAGGTGCAGACAGTGGCACCCGACATGCCTGCGTTGTCGTTTTCCGCCGGGCACTCTTTGGGCCGGCGCAGCACGCAGAAACACCTAGATTGAAGATAAGCGCCTTTTTGTCATTGACCGCGACCTACATTGAAGATGCACAATCTTCTTTCAATTCCGGCCGAACGGAAGGAGATATTTGCTCAAAACATTCGGTGCAGGTGCAGACAGTGGCACCCGACATGCCTGCGTTGTCGTTTTCCGCCGGGCAGTCTTTGGGCCGGCGCAGCACGCAGAAACACCTAGATTGAAGATAAGCGCCTTTTTGTCATTGACCGCGACCTACATTGAAGATGCACAATCTTCTTTCAATTCCGGCCGAACGGAAGGAGATATCTGCTCAAAACTTTCTGTGCAGGTGCAGACAGTGGCACTCGACATGCCTGCGTTGTCGTTTTCCGCCGGGCACTCTTTGGGCCGGAGCAGCACGCAGAAACACCTAGATTGAAGATAAGCTCCTTTTGTCATTGACCGCGACGAACATAGAAGATACACAAACCTTGCAATTCCGGCCGAATGGAAGGAGATATCTGCTCAAAACTTTCTGTGCAGGTGTAGACAGTGGCACCCGACATGCCTGCGTTGTCGTTTTCCGCCGGGCACTCTTTGGGCCGGCGCAGCACGCAGAAACACCTAGATTGAAGATAAGCGCCTTTTTGTCATTGACCGCGACCTACATTGAAGATGCACAATCTTCTTTCAATTCCGGCCGAACGGAAGGAGATATCTGCTCAAAACATTCTGTGCAGGTGCAGACAGTGGCACCCGACATGCCTGCGTTGTCGTTTTCCGCCGGGCAGTCTTTGGGCCGGCGCAGAATGCAGAAACACCTAGATTGAAGATAAGCGCCTTTTTGTCATTGACCGCGACCTACATTGAAGATGCACAATCTTCTTTCAATTCCCTCCGAACGGAAGGAGATATCTGCTCAAAACTTTCTGTGCAGGTGCAGACAGTGGCACTCGACATGCCTGCGTTGTCGTTTTCCGCCGGGCACTCTTTGGGCCGGCACAGCACGCAGAAACACCTAGATTGAAGATAAGCGCCTTTTGCCATTGACCGCGACGAACATAGAAGATGCACAAACGTCTTGCAATTCCAGCCGAATGGAAGGAGATATCTGCTCAAAACTTTCTGTGCAGGTGTAGACAGTGGCACCCGACATGCCTGCGTTGTCGTTTTCCGCCGGGCACTCTTTGGGCCGGCGCAGCACGCAGAAACACCTAGATTGAAGATAAGCGCCTTTTTGTCATTGACCGCGACCTACATTGAAGATGCACAATCTTCTTTCAATTCCGGCCGAACGGAAGGAGATATCTGCTCAAAACATTCTGTGCAGGTGCAGACAGTGGCACCCGACATGCCTGCGTTGTCGTTTTCCGCCGGGCACTCTTTGAGCCGGAGCAGCACGCAGAAACACCTACATTGAAGATAAGCGCCTTTTGCCATTGACCGCGACAAACATAGAAGATGCACAATCTTCTTTCAATTACGGCCGAACGGAAGGAGATATCTGCTCAAAACTTTCTGTGCAGGTGCAGACAGTGGCACCCGACATGCCTGCGTTGTCGTTTTCCGCCGGGCACTCTTTGGGCCGGCGCAGCACGCAGAAACACCTAGATTGAAGATAAGCGCCTTTTTGTTATTGACCGCGACCTACATTGAAGATGCACAATCTTCTTTCAATTCCGGCCGAACGGAAGGAGATATCTGCTCAAAACTTTCTGTGCAGGTGCAGACAGTGGCACCCGACATGCCTGCGTTGTCGTTTTCCGCCGGGCACTCTTTGGGCCGGAGCAGCACGCAGAAACACCTAGATTGAAGATAAGCTCCTTTTGTCATTGACCGCGACGAACATAGAAGATGCACAAACTTCTTGCAATTCCGGCCGAATGGAAGGAGATATCTGCTCAAAACTTTCTGTGCAGGTGTAGACAGTGGCACCCGACATGCCTGCGTTGTCGTTTTCCGCCGGGCACTCTTTGGGCCGGCGCAGCACGCAGAAACACCTAGATTGAAGATAAGCGCCTTTTTGTTATTGACCGCGACCTACATTGCAGATGCACAAACGTCTTGCAATTCCGGCCGAACGAAAGAAGATATCTGCTCAAAACATACTGTGCAGGTGCAGACAGTGGCACCCGACATGCCTGCGTTGTCGTTTTCCGCCGGGCACTCTTTGGGCCGGCGCAGCACGCAGAAACACCTAGATTGAAGATAAGCGCCTTTTTGTCATTGACAGCGACCTACATTGAAGATGCACAATCTTCTTTCAATTCCGGCCGAATGGAAGGAGATATCTGCTCAAAACTTTCTGTGCAGGTGTAGACAGTGGCACCCGACATGCCTGCGTTGTCGTTTTCCGCCGGGCACTCTTTGGGCCGGCGCAGCACGCAGAAACACCTAGATTGAAGATAAGCGCCTTTTTGTCTTTGACCGCGACCTACATTGAAGATGCACAATCTTCTTTCAATTCCGGCCGAACGGAAGGAGATATCTGCTCAAAACATTCTGTGCAGTTTCAGACAGTGGCACCCGACATGCCTGCGTTGTCGTTTTCGGCCGGGCAGTCTTTGGGCCGGCGCAGAATGCAGAAACACCTAGATTGAAGATAAGCGCCTTTTTGTCATTGACCGCGACCTACATTGAAGATGCACAAACTTCTTTCAATTCCGGCCGAACGGAAGGAGATATCTGCTCAAAACTTTCTGTGCAGGTGCAGACAGTGGCACTCGACATGCCTGCGTTGTCGTTTTCCGCCGGGCACTCTTTGGGCCGGCGCAGCACGCAGAAACACCTAGATTGAAGATAAGCGCCTTTTGCCATTGACCGCAACGAAAATAGAAGATGCACAAACGTCTTGCAATTCCGGCCGAATGGAAGGAGATATCTGCTCAAAACTTTCTGTGCAGGTGCAGACAGTGGCACCCGACATGCCTGCGTTGTCGTTTTCCGCCGGGCACTCTTTGGGCCGGAGCAGCACGCAGAAACACCTAGATTGAAGATAAGCTCCTTTTGTCATTGACCGCGACGAACATAGAAGATACACAAACCTTGCAATTCCGGCCGAATGGAAGGAGATATCTGCTCAAAACTTTCTGTGCAGGTGTAGACAGTGGCACCCGACATGCCTGCGTTGTCGTTTTCCGCCGGGCACTCTTTGGGCCGGCGCAGCACGCAGAAACACCTAGATTGAAGATAAGCTCCTTTTGTCATTGACCGCGACGAACATAGAAGATGCACAAACTTCTTGCAATTCCGGCCGAATGGAAGGAGATATCTGCTCAAAACTTTCTGTGCAGGTGTAGACAGTGGCACCCGACATGCCTGCGTTGTCGTTTTCCGCCGGGCACTCTTTGGGCCGGCGCAGCACGCAGAAACACCTAGATTGAAGATAAGCGCCTTTTTGTCATTGACCGCGACCTACATTGAAGATGCACAATCTTCTTTCAATTCCGGCCGAACGGAAGGAGATATCTGCTCAAAACATTCTGTGCAGGTGCAGACAGTGGCACCCGACATGCCTGCGTTGTCGTTTTCCGCCGGGCAGTCTTTGGGCCGGCGCAGAATGCAGAAACACCTAGATTGAAGATAAGCGCCTTTTTGTCATTGACCGCGACCTACATTGAAGATGCACAATCTTCTTTCAATTCCCTCCGAACGGAAGGAGATATCTGCTCAAAACTTTCTGTGCAGGTGCAGACAGTGGCACTCGACATGCCTGCGTTGTCGTTTTCCGCCGGGCACTCTTTGGGCCGGCACAGCACGCAGAAACACCTAGATTGAAGATAAGCGCCTTTTGTCATTGACCGCGACGAACATAGAAGATGCACAAACTTCTTGCAATTCCGGCCGAATGGAAGGAGATATCTGCTCAAAACTTTCTGTGCAGGTGTAGACAGTGGCACCCGACATGCCTGCGTTGTCGTTTTCCGCCGGGCACTCTTTGGGCCGGCGCAGCACGCAGAAACACCTAGATTGAAGATAAGCGCCTTTTTGTCTTTGACCGCGACCTACATTGAAGATGCACAATCTTCTTTCAATTCCGGCCGAACGGAAGGAGATATCTGCTCAAAACATTCTGTGCAGTTTCAGACAGTGGCACCCGACATGCCTGCGTTGTCGTTTTCGGCCGGGCAGTCTTTGGGCCGGCGCAGAATGCAGAAACACCTAGATTGAAGATAAGCGCCTTTTTGTCATTGACCGCGACCTACATTGAAGATGCACAAACTTCTTTCAATTCCGGCCGAACGGAAGGAGATATCTGCTCAAAACTTTCTGTGCAGGTGCAGACAGTGGCACTCGACATGCCTGCGTTGTCGTTTTCCGCCGGGCACTCTTTGGGCCGGCGCAGCACGCAGAAACACCTAGATTGAAGATAAGCGCCTTTTGCCATTGACCGCAACGAAAATAGAAGATGCACAAACGTCTTGCAATTCCGGCCGAATGGAAGGAGATATCTGCTCAAAACTTTCTGTGCAGGTGCAGACAGTGGCACCCGACATGCCTGCGTTGTCGTTTTCCGCCGGGCACTCTTTGGGCCGGAGCAGAATGCAGAAACACCTAGATTGAAGATAAGCGCCTTTTTGTCATTGACCGCGACCTACATTGAAGATGCACAAACTTCTTTCAATTCCGGCCGAACGGAAGGAGATATCTGCTCAAAACTTTCTGTGCAGGTGCAGACAGTGGCACTCGACATGCCTGCGTTGTCGTTTTCCGCCGGGCACTCTTTGGGCCGGCGCAGCACGCAGAAACACCTAGATTGAAGATAAGCGCCTTTTGCCATTGACCGCAACGAAAATAGAAGATGCACAAACGTCTTGCAATTCCGGCCGAATGGAAGGAGATATCTGCTCAAAACTTTCTGTGCAGGTGCAGACAGTGGCACCCGACATGCCTGCGTTGTCGTTTTCCGCCGGGCACTCTTTGGGCCGGCGCAGCACGCAGAAACACCTAGATTGAAGATAAGCGCCTTTTTGTCATTGTCCGCGACCTACATTGAAGATGCACAATCTTCTTTCAATTCCGGCCGAACGGAAGGAGATATCTGCTCAAAACTTTCTGTGCAGGTGCAGACAGTGGCATCCGACATGCCTGCGTTGTCGTTTTCCGCCGGGCATTCTTTGGGCCGGCGCAGCACGCAGAAACACCTAGATTGAAGATAAGCGCCTTTTGCCATTGACCGCGACGAACATAGAAGATGCACAAACGTCTTGCAATTCCGGCCGAATGGAAGGAGATATCTGCTCAAAACTTTCTGTGCAGGTGCAGACAGTGGCACTCGACATGCCTGCGTTGTCGTTTTCCGCCGGGCACTCTTTGGGCCGGCGCAGCACGCAGAAACACCTAGATTGAAGATAAGCGCCTTTTGCCATTGACCGCGACGAACATAGAAGATGCACAAACGTCTTGCAATTCCGGCCGAA
Organism: Hyla sarda; assembly: GCF_029499605.1. Classification (NCBI taxonomy): domain Eukaryota; kingdom Metazoa; phylum Chordata; class Amphibia; order Anura; family Hylidae; genus Hyla; species Hyla sarda. The sequence goes on from NW_026610800.1 coordinate 116,140, forward strand.
TGGAAGGAGATATCTGCTCAAAACTTTCTGTGCAGGTGCAGACAGTGGCACCCGACATGCCTGCGTTGTCGTTTTCCGCCGGGCACTCTTTGGGCCGGAGCAGCACGCAGAAACACCTAGATTGAAGATAAGCTCCTTTTGTCATTGACCGCGACGAACATAGAAGATGCACAAACTTCTTGCAATTCCGGCCGAATGGAAGGAGATATCTGCTCAAAACTTTCTGTGCAGGTGTAGACAGTGGCACCCGACATGCCTGCGTTGTCGTTTTCCGCCGGGCACTCTTTGGGCCGGCGCAGCACGCAGAAACACCTAGATTGAAGATAAGCGCCTTTTTGTTATTGACCGCGACCTACATTGCAGATGCACAAACGTCTTGCAATTCCGGCCGAACGAAAGAAGATATCTGCTCAAAACATACTGTGCAGGTGCAGACAGTGGCACCCGACATGCCTGCGTTGTCGTTTTCCGCCGGGCACTCTTTGGGCCGGCGCAGCACGCAGAAACACCTAGATTGAAGATAAGCGCCTTTTTGTCATTGACAGCGACCTACATTGAAGATGCACAATCTTCTTTCAATTCCGGCCGAACGGAAGGAGATATCTGCTAAAATCTTTCTGTGCAGGTGCAGACAGTGGCACCCGACATGCCTGCGTTGTCGTTTTCCGCCGGGCACTCTTTGGGCCGGAGCAGCACGCAGAAACACCTAGATTGAAGATAAGCTCCTTTTGTCATTGACCGCGACGAACATAGAAGATACACAAACCTTGCAATTCCGGCCGAATGGAAGGAGATATCTGCTCAAAACTTTCTGTGCAGGTGTAGACAGTGGCACCCGACATGCCTGCGTTGTCGTTTTCCGCCGGGCACTCTTTGGGCCGGCGCAGCACGCAGAAACACCTAGATTGAAGATAAGCGCCTTTTTGTCATTGACCGCGACCTACATTGAAGATGCACAATCTTCTTTCAATTCCGGCCGAACGGAAGGAGATATCTGCTCAAAACATTCTGTGCAGGTGCAGACAGTGGCACCCGACATGCCTGCGTTGTCGTTTTCCGCCGGGCACTCTTTGGGCCGGCGCAGCACGCAGAAACACCTAGATTGAAGATAAGCGCCTTTTTGTCATTGACCGCGACCTACATTGAAGATGCACAATCTTCTTTCAATTCCGGCCGAACGGAAGGAGATATTTGCTCAATACATTCTGTGCAGGTGCAGACAGTGGCACCCGACATGCCTGCGTTGTCGTTTTCCGCCGGGCAGTCTTTGGGCCGGCGCAGCACGCAGAAACACCTAGATTGAAGATAAGCGCCTTTTTGTCATTGACCGCGACCTACATTGAAGATGCACAATCTTCTTTCAATTCCGGCCGAACGGAAGGAGATATCTGCTCAAAACTTTCTGTGCAGGTGCAGACAGTGGCACTCGACATGCCTGCGTTGTTGTTTTCCGCCGGGCACTCTTTGGGCCGGCGCAGCACGCAGAAACACCTAGATTGAAGATAAGCGCCTTATGCCATTGACCGCGACGAACATAGAAGATGCACAAACGTCTTGCAATTCCGGCCGAATGGAAGGAGATATCTGCTCAAAACTTTCTGTGCAGGTGCAGACAGTGGCACTCGACATGCCTGCGTTGTCGTTTTCCGCCGGGCACTCTTTGGGCCGGCGCAGCACGCAGAAACACCTAGATTGAAGATAAGCGCCTTTTGCCATTGACCACGACGAACATAGAAGATGCACAAACGTCTTGCAATTCCGGCCAAATGGAAGGAGATATCTGCTCAAAACTTTCTGTGCAGGTGCAGACAGTGGCACCCAACATGCCTGCGTTGTCGTTTTCCACCGGGCACTCTTTGGGCTGGAGCAGCACGCAGAAACACCTAGATTGAAGATAAGCTCCTTTTGTCATTGACCGCGACGAACATAGAAGATGCACAAACTTCTTGCAATTCCGGCCGAATGGAAGGAGATATCTGCTCAAAACTTTCTGTGCAGGTGTAGACAGTGGCACCCGACATGCCTGCGTTGTCGTTTTCCGCCGGGCACTCTTTGGGCCGGCGCAGCACGCAGAAACACCTAGATTGAAGATAAGCGCCTTTTTGTCATTGACCGCGACCTACATTGAAGATGCACAATCTTCTTTCAATTCCGGCCGAACGGAAGGAGATATCTGCTCAAAACATTCTGTGCAGGTGCAGACAGTGGCACCCGACATGCCTGCGTTGTCGTTTTCCGCCGGGCAGTCTTTGGGCCGGCGCAGAATGCAGAAACACCTAGATTGAAGATAAGCGCCTTTTTGTCATTGACCGCGACCTACATTGAAGATGCACAAACTTCTTTCAATTCCGGCCGAACGGAAGGAGATATCTGCTCAAAACTTTCTGTGCAGGTGCAGACAGTGGCACTCGACATGCCTGCGTTGTCGTTTTCCGCCGGGCACTCTTTGGGCCGGCGCAGCACGCAGAAACACCTAGATTGAAGATAAGCGCCTTTTGCCATTGACCGCAACGAAAATAGAAGATGCACAAACGTCTTGCAATTCCGGCCGAATGGAAGGAGATATCTGCTCAAAACTTTCTGTGCAGGTGCAGACAGTGGCACCCGACATGCCTGCGTTGTCGTTTTCCGCCGGGCACTCTTTGGGCCGGAGCAGAATGCAGAAACACCTAGATTGAAGATAAGCTCCTTTTGTCATTGACCGCGACGAACATAGAAGATGCACAAACTTCTTGCAATTCCGGCCGAATGGAAGGAGATATCTGCTCAAAACTTTCTGTGCAGGTGTAGACAGTGGCACCCGACATGCCTGCGTTGTCGTTTTCCGCCGGGCACTCTTTGGGCCGGCGCAGCACGCAGAAACACCTAGATTGAAGATAAGCGCCTTTTTGTCATTGACCGCGACCTACATTGAAGATGCACAATCTTCTTTCAATTCCGGCCGAACGGAAGGAGATATCTGCTCAAAACATTCTGTGCAGGTGCAGACAGTGGCACCCGACATGCCTGCGTTGTCGTTTTCCGCCGGGCAGTCTTTGGGCCGGCGCAGAATGCAGAAACACCTAGATTGAAGATAAGCGCCTTTTTGTCATTGACCGCGACCTACATTGAAGATGCACAATCTTCTTTCAATTCCCTCCGAACGGAAGGAGATATCTGCTCAAAACTTTCTGTGCAGGTGCAGACAGTGGCACTCGACATGCCTGCGTTGTCGTTTTCCGCCGGGCACTCTTTGGGCCGGCACAGCACGCAGAAACACCTAGATTGAAGATAAGCGCCTTTTGCCATTGACCGCGACGAACATAGAAGATGCACAAACGTCTTGCAATTCCAGCCGAATGGAAGGAGATATCTGCTCAAAACTTTCTGTGCAGGTGTAGACAGTGGCACCCGACATGCCTGCGTTGTCGTTTTCCGCCGGGCACTCTTTGGGCCGGCGCAGCACGCAGAAACACCTAGATTGAAGATAAGCGCCTTTTTGTCATTGACCGCGACCTACATTGAAGATGCACAATCTTCTTTCAATTCCGGCCGAACGGAAGGAGATATCTGCTCAAAACATTCTGTGCAGGTGCAGACAGTGGCACCCGACATGCCTGCGTTGTCGTTTTCCGCCGGGCACTCTTTGAGCCGGAGCAGCACGCAGAAACACCTACATTGAAGATAAGCGCCTTTTGCCATTGACCGCGACAAACATAGAAGATGCACAATCTTCTTTCAATTACGGCCGAACGGAAGGAGATATCTGCTCAAAACTTTCTGTGCAGGTGCAGACAGTGGCACCCGACATGCCTGCGTTGTCGTTTTCCGCCGGGCACTCTTTGGGCCGGCGCAGCACGCAGAAACACCTAGATTGAAGATAAGCGCCTTTTTGTTATTGACCGCGACCTACATTGAAGATGCACAATCTTCTTTCAATTCCGGCCGAACGGAAGGAGATATCTGCTCAAAACTTTCTGTGCAGGTGCAGACAGTGGCACTCGACATGCCTGCGTTGTCGTTTTCCGCCGGGCACTCTTTGGGCCGGCGCAGCACGCAGAAACACCTAGATTGAAGATAAGCGCCTTTTGCCATTGACCGCGACGAACATAGAAGATGCACAAACGTCTTGCAGTTCCGGCCGAATGGAAGGAGATATCTGCTCAAAACTTTCTGTGCAGGTGCAGACAGTGGCACCCGACATGCCTGCGTTGTCGTTTTCCGCCGGGCACTCTTTGGGCCGGAGCAGCACGCAGAAACACCTAGATTGAAGATAAGCTCCTTTTGTCATTGACCGCGACGAACATAGAAGATGCACAAACTTCTTGCAATTCCGGCCGAATGGAAGGAGATATCTGCTCAAAACTTTCTGTGCAGGTGTAGACAGTGGCACCCGACATGCCTGCGTTGTCGTTTTCCGCCGGGCACTCTTTGGGCCGGCGCAGCACGCAGAAACACCTAGATTGAAGATAAGCGCCTTTTTGTCTTTGACCGCGACCTACATTGAAGATGCACAATCTTCTTTCAATTCCGGCCGAACGGAAGGAGATATCTGCTCAAAACATTCTGTGCAGTTTCAGACAGTGGCACCCGACATGCCTGCGTTGTCGTTTTCGGCCGGGCAGTCTTTGGGCCGGCGCAGAATGCAGAAACACCTAGATTGAAGATAAGCGCCTTTTTGTCATTGACCGCGACCTACATTGAAGATGCACAAACTTCTTTCAATTCCGGCCGAACGGAAGGAGATATCTGCTCAAAACTTTCTGTGCAGGTGCAGACAGTGGCACTCGACATGCCTGCGTTGTCGTTTTCCGCCGGGCACTCTTTGGGCCGGCGCAGCACGCAGAAACACCTAGATTGAAGATAAGCGCCTTTTGCCATTGACCGCAACGAAAATAGAAGATGCACAAACGTCTTGCAATTCCGGCCGAATGGAAGGAGATATCTGCTCAAAACTTTCTGTGCAGGTGCAGACAGTGGCACCCGACATGCCTGCGTTGTCGTTTTCCGCCGGGCACTCTTTGGGCCGGAGCAGAATGCAGAAACACCTAGATTGAAGATAAGCGCCTTTTTGTCATTGACCGCGACCTACATTGAAGATGCACAAACTTCTTTCAATTCCGGCCGAACGGAAGGAGATATCTGCTCAAAACTTTCTGTGCAGGTGCAGACAGTGGCACTCGACATGCCTGCGTTGTCGTTTTCCGCCGGGCACTCTTTGGGCCGGCGCAGCACGCAGAAACACCTAGATTGAAGATAAGCGCCTTTTGCCATTGACCGCAACGAAAATAGAAGATGCACAAACGTCTTGCAATTCCGGCCGAATGGAAGGAGATATCTGCTCAAAACTTTCTGTGCAGGTGCAGACAGTGGCACCCGACATGCCTGCGTTGTCGTTTTCCGCCGGGCACTCTTTGGGCCGGAGCAGCACGCAGAAACACCTAGATTGAAGATAAGCGCCTTTTTGTCATTGACCGCGACGAACATTGCAGATGCACAAACGTCTTGCAATTCCGGCCGAACGAAAGAAGATATCTGCTCAAAACATACTGTGCAGGTGCAGACAGTGGCACCCGACATGCCTGCGTTGTCGTTTTCCGCCGGGCACTCTTTGGGCCGGCGCAGCACGCAGAAACACCTAGATTGAAGATAAGCGCCTTTTTGTCATTGTCCGCGACCTACATTGAAGATGCACAATCTTCTTTCAATTCCGGCCGAACGGAAGGAGATATCTGCTCAAAACTTTCTGTGCAGGTGCAGACAGTGGCATCCGACATGCCTGCGTTGTCGTTTTCCGCCGGGCATTCTTTGGGCCGGCGCAGCACGCAGAAACACCTAGATTGAAGATAAGCGCCTTTTGCCATTGACCGCGACGAACATAGAAGATGCACAAACGTCTTGCAATTCCGGCCGAATGGAAGGAGATATCTGCTCAAAACTTTCTGTGCAGGTGCAGACAGTGGCACTCGACATGCCTGCGTTGTCGTTTTCCGCCGGGCACTCTTTGGGCCGGCGCAGCACGCAGAAACACCTAGATTGAAGATAAGCGCCTTTTGCCATTGACCGCGACGAACATAGAAGATGCACAAACGTCTTGCAATTCCGGCCGAATGGAAGGAGATATCTGCTCAAAACTTTCTGTGCAGGTGCAGACAGTGGCACCCGACATGCCTGCGTTGTCGTTTTCCGCCGGGCACTCTTTGGGCCGGAGCAGCACGCAGAAACACCTAGATTGAAGATAAGCTCCTTTTGTCATTGACCGCGACGAACATAGAAGATGCACAAACTTCTTGCAATTCCGGCCGAATGGAAGGAGATATCTGCTCAAAACTTTCTGTGCAAGTGTAGACAGTGGCACCCGACATGCCTGCGTTGTCGTTTTCCGCCGGGCACTCTTTGGGCCGGCGCAGCACGCAGAAACACCTAGATTGAAGATAAGCGCCTTTTTGTCATTGACCGCGACCTACATTGAAGATGCACAATCTTCTTTCAATTCCGGCCGAACGGAAGGAGATATCTGTTAAAAACATTCTGTGCAGGTGCAGACAGTGGCACCCGACATGCCTGCGTTGTCGTTTTCCGCCGGGCAGTCTTTGGGCCGGCGCAGAACGCAAAAACACCTAGATTGAAGATAAGCGCCTTTTTGTCATTTACCGCGACCTACATTGAAGATGCACAATCTTCTTTCAATTCCCTCCGAACGGAAGGAGATATCTGCTCAAAACTTTCTGTGCAGGTGCAGACAGTGGCACTCGACATGCCTGCGTTGTCGTTTTCCGCCGGGCACTCTTTGGGCCGGCGCAGCACGCAGAAACACCTAGATTGAAGATAAGCGCCTTTTGCCATTGACCGCGACGAACATAGAAGATGCACAAACGTCTTGCAATTCCGGCCGAATGGAAGGAGATATCTGCTCAAAACTTTCTGTGCAGGTGCAGACAGTGGCACTCGACATGCCTGCGTTGTCGTTTTCCGCCGGGCACTCTTTGGGCCGGCGCAGCACGCAGAAACACCTAGATTGAAGATAAGCGCCTTTTGCCATTGACCGCGACGAACATAGAAGATGCACAAACGTCTTGCAATTCCGGCCGAATGGAAGGAGATATCTGCTCAAAACTTTCTGTGCAGGTGCAGACAGTGGCACCCGACATGCCTGCGTTGTCGTTTTCCGCCGGGCACTCTTTGGGCCGGAGCAGCACGCAGAAACACCTAGATTGAAGATAAGCTCCTTTTGTCATTGACCGCGACGAACATAGAAGATGCACAAACTTCTTGCAATTCCGGCCGAATGGAAGGAGATATCTGCTCAAAACTTTCTGTGCAGGTGTAGACAGTGGCACCCGACATGCCTGCGTTGTCGTTTTCCGCCGGGCACTCTTTGGGCCGGCGCAGCACGCAGAAACACCTAGATTGAAGATAAGCGCCTTTTTGTCATTGACCGCGACCTACATTGCAGATGCACAAACGTCTTGCAATTCCGGCCGAACGAAAGAAGATATCTGCTCAAAACATACTGTGCAGGTGCAGACAGTGGCACCCGACATGCCTGCGTTGTCGTTTTCCGCCGGGCACTCTTTGGGCCGGCGCAGCACGCAGAAACACCTAGATTGAAGATAAGCGCCTTTTTGTCATTGACCGCGACCTACATTGAAGATGCACAATCTTCTTTCAATTCCGGCCGAACGGAAGGAGATATCTGCTCAAAACTTTCTGTGCAGGTGCAGACAGTGGCACTCGACATGCCTGCGTTGTCGTTTTCCGCCGGGCACTCTTTGGGCCGGCGCAGCACGCAGAAACACCTAGATTGAAGATAAGCGCCTTTTGCCATTGACCGCGACGAACATAGAAGATGCACAAACGTCTTGCAATTCCGGCCGAATGGAAGGAGATATCTGCTCAAAACTTTCTGTGCAGGTGCAGACAGTGGCACCCGACATGCCTGCGTTGTCGTTTTCCGCCGGGCACTCTTTGGGCCGGAGCAGCACGCAGAAACACCTAGATTGAAGATAAGCGCCTTTTGCCATTGACCGCGACGAACATAGAAGATGCACAAACGTCTTGCAATTCCGGCCGAATGGAAGGAGATATCTGCTCAAACCTTTCTGTGCAGGTGCAGACAGTGGCACCCGACATGCCTGCATTGTCGTTTTCAGCCGGGCACTCTTTGGGCCGGCGCAGCACGCAGAAACACCTAGATTGCAGATAAGGGCTTTTTGACATTGACCGCGACCAATATTGAAGATGCACGAACGTCTTGCAATTCCGGCCGAACGAAGGAAGATATCTGCTTAAAACTTTCTGTGCAGGTGCAGACAGTGGCACCCGACATGCCTGCGTTGTCGTTTTCCGCCGGGCACTCTTTGGGCCGGAGCAGCACGCAGAAACACATAGATTGAAGATAAGCTCCTTTTGTCATTGACCGCGACGAACATAGAAGATGCACAAACTTCTTGCAATTCCGGCCGAATGGAAGGAGATATCTGCTCAAAACTTTCTGTGCAGGTGTAGACAGTGGCACCCGACATGCCTGCGTTGTCGTTTTCCGCCGGGCACTCTTTGGGCCGGCGCAGCACGCAGAAACACCTAGATTGAAGATAAGCGCCTTTTTGTCATTGACCGCGACCTACATTGAAGATGCACAATCTTCTTTCAATTCCGGCCGAACGGAAGGAGATATTTGCTCAAAACATTCTGTGCAGGTGCAGACAGTGGCACCCGACATGCCTGCGTTGTCGTTTTCCGCCGGGCACTCTTTGGGCCGGCGCAGCACGCAGAAACACCTAGATTGAAGATAAGCGCCTTTTTGTCATTGACCGCGACCTACATTGAAGATGCACAATCTTCTTTCAATTCCGGCCGAACGGAAGGAGATATCTGCTCAAAACTTTCTGTGCAGGTGCAGACAGTGGCACTCGACATGCCTGCGTTGTCGTTTTCCGCCGGGCACTCTTTGGGCCGGCGCAGCACGCAGAAACACCTAGATTGAAGATAAGCGCCTTTTGCCATTGACCGCGACGAAAATAGAAGATGCACAAACGTCTTGCAATTCCGGCCGAATGGAAGGAGATATCTGCTCAAAACTTTCTGTGCAGGTGCAGACAGTGGCACCCGACATGCCTGCGTTGTCGTTTTCCGCCGGGCACTCTTTGGGCCGGAGGAGCACGCAGAAACACCTAGATTGAAGATAAGCGCCTTTTTGTCATTGACCGCGACCTACATTGCAGATGCACAAACGTCTTGCAATTCCGGCCGAACGAAAGAAGATATCTGCTCAAAACATACTGTGCAGGTGCAGACAGTGGCACCCGACATGCCTGCGTTGTCGTTTTCCGCCGGGCACTCTTTGGGCCGGCGCAGCACGCAGAAACACCTATATTGAAGATAAGCGCCTTTTTGTCATTGACCGCGACCTACATTGAAGATGCACAATCTTCTTTCAATTCCGGCCGAACAGAAGGAGATATCTGCTCAAAACTTTCTGTGCAGGTGCAGACAGTGGCACTCGACATGCCTGCGTTGTCGTTATCCGCCGGGCACTCTTTGGGCCGGCGCAGCACGCAGAAACACCTAGATTGAAGATAAGCGCCTTTTGCCATTGACCGCGACGAAAATAGAAGATGCACAAACGTCTTGCAATTCCGGCCGAATGGAAGGAGATATCTGCTCAAAACTTTCTGTGCAGGTGCAGACAGTGGCACCCGACATGCCTGCGTTGTCGTTTTCCGCCGGGCACTCTTTGGGCCGGAGCAGCACGCAGAAACACCTAGATTGAAGATAAGCGCCTTTTTGTCATTGACCGCGACCTACATTGCAGATGCACAAACGTCTTGCAATTCCGGCCGAACGAAAGAAGATATCTGCTCAAAACATACTGTGCAGGTGCAGACAGTGGCACCCGACATGGCTGCGTTGTCGTTTTCCGCCGGGCACTCTTTGGGCCGGCGCAGCACGCAGAAACACCTAGATTGAAGATAAGCGCCTTTTTGTCATTGACCGCGACCTACATTGAAGATGCACAATCTTCTTTCAATTCCGGCCGAACGGAAGGAGATATCTGCTCAAAACTTTCTGTGCAGGTGCAGACAGTGGCACCCGACATGCCTGCGTTGTCGTTTTCCGCCGGGCACTCTTTGGGCCGGAGCAGCACGCAGAAACACCTAGATTGAAGATAAGCTCCTTTTGTCATTGACCGCGACGAACATAGAAGATGCACAAACTTCTTGCAATTCCGGCCGAATGGAAGGAGATATCTGCTCAAAACATTCTGTGCAGGTGCAGACAGTGGCACTCGACATGCCTGCGTTGTCATTTTCCGCCGGGCACTCTTTGGGCCGGCGCAGCACGCAGAAACACCTAGATTGAAGATAAGCGCCTTTTGCCATTGACCGCGACGAAAATAGAAGATGCACAAACGTCTTGCAATTCCGGCCGAATGGAAGGAGATATCTGCTCAAAACTTTCTGTGCAGGTGCAGACAGTGGCACCCGACATGCCTGCGTTGTCGTTTTCCGCCGGGCACTCTTTGGGCCGGAGCAGCACGCAGAAACACCTAGATTGAAGATAAGCGCCTTTTTGTCATTGACCGCGACCTACATTGCAGATGCACAAACGTCTTGCAATTCCGGCCGAACGAAAGAAGATATCTGCTCAAAACATACTGTGCAGGTGTAGACAGTGGCACCCGACATGCCTGCGTTGTCGTTTTCCGCCGGGCACTCTTTGGGCCGGCGCAGCACGCAGAAACACCTAGATTGAAGATAAGCGCCTTTTTGTCATTGACCGCGACCTACATTGAAGATGCACAATCTTCTTTCAATTCCGGCCGAACAGAAGGAGATATCTGCTCAAAACTTTCTGTGCAGGTGCAGACAGTGGCACTCGACATGCCTGCGTTGTCGTTATCCGCCGGGCACTCTTTGGGCCGGCGCAGCACGCAGAAACACCTAGATTGAAGATAAGCGCCTTTTGCCATTGACCGCGACGAAAATAGAAGATGCACAAACGTCTTGCAATTCCGGCCGAATGGAAGGAGATATCTGCTCAAAACTTTCTGTGCAGGTGTAGACAGTGGCACCCGACATGCCTGCGTTGTCGTTTTCCGCCGGGCACTCTTTGGGCCGGAGCAGCACGCAGAAACACCTAGATTGAAGATAAGCGCCTTTTTGTCATTGACCGCGACCTACATTGAAGATGCACAATCTTCTTTCAATTCCGGCCGAACGGAAGGAGATATCTGCTCAAAACATTCTGTGCAGGTGCAGACAGTGGCACCCGACATGCCTGCGTTGTCGTTTTCCGCCGGGCACTCTTTGAGCCGGAGCAGCACGCAGAAACACCTACATTGAAGATAAGCGCCTTTTGCCATTGACCGCGACAAACATAGAAGATGCACAATCTTCTTTCAATTACGGCCGAACGGAAGGAGATATCTGCTCAAAACATTCTGTGCATTTTCAGACAGTGGCACCCGACATGCCTGCGTTGTCGTTTTCGGCCGGGCAGTCTTTGGGCCGGCGCAGAATGCAGAAACACCTAGATTGAAGATAAGCGCCTTTTTGTCATTGACCGCGACCTACATTGAAGATGCACAAACTTCTTTCAATTCCGGCCGAACGGAAGGAGATATCTGCTCAAAACATTCTGAGCAGGTGCAGACAGTGGCACCCGACATGCCTGCGTTGTCGTTTTCCGCCGGGCACTCTTTGGGCCGGCGCAGCACGCAGAAACACCTAGATTGAAGATAAGCGCCTTTTTGTTATTGACCGCGACCTACATTGAAGATGCACAATCTTCTTTCAATTCCGGCCGAACGGAAGGAGATATCTGCTAAAATCTTTCTGTGCAGGTGCAGACAGTGGCACCCGACATGCCTGCGTTGTCGTTTTCCGCCGGGCACTCTTTGGGCCGGAGCAGCACGCAGAAACACCTAGATTGAAGATAAGCTCCTTTTGTCATTGACCGCGACGAACATAGAAGATACACAAACTTCTTGCAATTCCGGCCGAATGGAAGGAGATATCTGCTCAAAACTTTCTGTGCAGGTGTAGACAGTGGCACCCGACATGCCTGCGTTGTCGTTTTCCGCCGGGCACTCTTTGGGCCGGCGCAGCACGCAGAAACACCTAGATTGAAGATAAGCGCCTTTTTGTCATTGACCGCGACCTACATTGAAGATGCACAATCTTCTTTCAATTCCGGCCGAACGGAAGGAGATATCTGCTCAAAACATTCTGTGCAGGTGCAGACAGTGGCACCCGACATGCCTGCGTTGTCGTTTTCCGCCGGGCACTCTTTGGGCCGGCGCAGCACGCAGAAACACCTAGATTGAAGATAAGCGCCTTTTTGTCATTGACCGCGACCTACATTGAAGATGCACAATCTTCTTTCAATTCCGGCCGAACGGAAGGAGATATTTGCTCAAAACATTCTGTGCAGGTGCAGACAGTGGCACCCGACATGCCTGCGTTGTCGTTTTCCGCCGGGCAGTCTTTGGGCCGGCGCAGCACGCAGAAACACCTAGATTGAAGATAAGCGCCTTTTTGTCATTGACCGAGACCTACATTGAAGATGCACAATCTTCTTTCAATTCCGGCCGAACGGAAGGAGATATCTGCTCAAAACTTTCTGTGCAGGTGCAGACAGTGGCACTCGACATGCCTGCGTTGTTGTTTTCCGCCGGGCACTCTTTGGGCCGGCGCAGCACGCAGAAACACCTAGATTGAAGATAAGCGCCTTTTGCCATTGACCGCGACGAACATAGAAGATGCACAAACGTCTTGCAATTCCGGCCGAATGGAAGGAGATATCTGCTCAAAACTTTCTGTGCAGGTGCAGACAGTGGCACTCGACATGCCTGCGTTGTCGTTTTCCGCCGGGCACTCTTTGGGCCGGCGCAGCACGCAGAAACACCTAGATTGAAGATAAGCGCCTTTTGCCATTGACCACGACGAACATAGAAGATGCACAAACGTCTTGCAATTCCGGCCGAATGGAAGGAGATATCTGCTCAAAACTTTCTGTGCAGGTGCAGACAGTGGCACCCGACATGCCTGCGTTGTCGTTTTCCACCGGGCACTCTTTGGGCTGGAGCAGCACGCAGAAACACCTAGATTGAAGATAAGCTCCTTTTGTCATTGACCGCGACGAACATAGAAGATGCACAAACTTCTTGCAATTCCGGCCGAATGGAAGGAGATATCTGCTCAAAACTTTCTGTGCAGGTGTAGACAGTGGCACCCGACATGCCTGCGTTGTCGTTTTCCGCCGGGCACTCTTTGGGCCGGCGCAGCACGCAGAAACACCTAGATTGAAGATAAGCGCCTTTTTGTCATTGACCGCGACCTACATTGAAGATGCACAATCTTCTTTCAATTCCGGCCGAACGGAAGGAGATATCTGCTCAAAACATTCTGTGCAGGTGCAGACAGTGGCACCCGACATGCCTGCTTTGTCGTTTTCCGCCGGGCAGTCTTTGGGCCGGCGCAGAATGCAGAAACACCTAGATTGAAGATAAGCGCCTTTTTGTCATTGACCGCGACCTACATTGAAGATGCACAATCTTCTGTCAATTCCCTCCGAACGGAAGGAGATATCTGCTCAAAACTTTCTGTGCAGGTGCAGACAGTGGCACTCGACATGCCTGCGTTGTCGTTTTCCGCCGGGCACTCTTTGGGCCGGCACAGCACGCAGAAACACCTAGATTGAAGATAAGCGCTTTTTGCCATTGACCGCGACGAACATAGAAGATGCACAAACGTCTTGCAATTCCAGCCGAATGGAAGGAGATATCTGCTCAAAACTTTCTGTGCAGGTGTAGACAGTGGCACCCGACATGCCTGCGTTGTCGTTTTCCGCCGGGCACTCTTTGGGCCGGCGCAGCACGCAGAAACACCTAGATTGAAGATAAGCGCCTTTTTGTCATTGACCGCGACCTACATTGAAGATGCACAATCTTCTTTCAATTCCGGCCGAACGGAAGGAGATATCTGCTCAAAACATTCTGTGCAGGTGCAGACAGTGGCACCCGACATGCCTGCGTTGTCGTTTTCCGCCGGGCACTCTTTGAGCCGGAGCAGCACGCAGAAACACCTACATTGAAGATAAGCGCCTTTTGCCATTGACCGCGACAAACATAGAAGATGCACAATCTTCTTTCAATTACGGCCGAACGGAAGGAGATATCTGCTCAAAACTTTCTGTGCAGGTGCAGACAGTGGCACCCGACATGCCTGCGTTGTCGTTTTCCGCCGGGCACTCTTTGGGCCGGCGCAGCACGCAGAAACACCTAGATTGAAGATAAGCGCCTTTTTGTTATTGACCGCGACCTACATTGAAGATGCACAATCTTCTTTCAATTCCGGCCGAACGGAAGGAGATATCTGCTCAAAACTTTCTGTGCAGGTGCAGACAGTGGCACCCGACATGCCTGCGTTGTCGTTTTCCGCCGGGCACTCTTTGGGCCGGAGCAGCACGCAGAAACACCTAGATTGAAGATAAGCTCCTTTTGTCATTGACCGCGACGAACATAGAAGATGCACAAACTTCTTGCAATTCCGGCCGAATGGAAGGAGATATCTGCTCAAAACTTTCTGTGCAGGTGTAGACAGTGGCACCCGACATGCCTGCGTTGTCGTTTTCCGCCGGGCACTCTTTGGGCCGGCGCAGCACGCAGAAACACCTAGATTGAAGATAAGCGCCTTTTTGTTATTGACCGCGACCTACATTGCAGATGCACAAACGTCTTGCAATTCCGGCCGAACGAAAGAAGATATCTGCTCAAAACATACTGTGCAGGTGCAGACAGTGGCACCCGACATGCCTGCGTTGTCGTTTTCCGCCGGGCACTCTTTGGGCCGGCGCAGCACGCAGAAACACCTAGATTGAAGATAAGCGCCTTTTTGTCATTGACAGCGACCTACATTGAAGATGCACAATCTTCTTTCAATTCCGGCCGAATGGAAGGAGATATCTGCTCAAAACTTTCTGTGCAGGTGTAGACAGTGGCACCCGACATGCCTGCGTTGTCGTTTTCCGCCGGGCACTCTTTGGGCCGGCGCAGCACGCAGAAACACCTAGATTGAAGATAAGCGCCTTTTTGTCTTTGACCGCGACCTACATTGAAGATGCACAATCTTCTTTCAATTCCGGCCGAACGGAAGGAGATATCTGCTCAAAACATTCTGTGCAGTTTCAGACAGTGGCACCCGACATGCCTGCGTTGTCGTTTTCGGCCGGGCAGTCTTTGGGCCGGCGCAGAATGCAGAAACACCTAGATTGAAGATAAGCGCCTTTTTGTCATTGACCGCGACCTACATTGAAGATGCACAAACTTCTTTCAATTCCGGCCGAACGGAAGGAGATATCTGCTCAAAACTTTCTGTGCAGGTGCAGACAGTGGCACTCGACATGCCTGCGTTGTCGTTTTCCGCCGGGCACTCTTTGGGCCGGCGCAGCACGCAGAAACACCTAGATTGAAGATAAGCGCCTTTTGCCATTGACCGCAACGAAAATAGAAGATGCACAAACGTCTTGCAATTCCGGCCGAATGGAAGGAGATATCTGCTCAAAACTTTCTGTGCAGGTGCAGACAGTGGCACCCGACATGCCTGCGTTGTCGTTTTCCGCCGGGCACTCTTTGGGCCGGAGCAGCACGCAGAAACACCTAGATTGAAGATAAGCTCCTTTTGTCATTGACCGCGACGAACATAGAAGATACACAAACCTTGCAATTCCGGCCGAATGGAAGGAGATATCTGCTCAAAACTTTCTGTGCAGGTGTAGACAGTGGCACCCGACATGCCTGCGTTGTCGTTTTCCGCCGGGCACTCTTTGGGCCGGCGCAGCACGCAGAAACACCTAGATTGAAGATAAGCTCCTTTTGTCATTGACCGCGACGAACATAGAAGATGCACAAACTTCTTGCAATTCCGGCCGAATGGAAGGAGATATCTGCTCAAAACTTTCTGTGCAGGTGTAGACAGTGCCACCCGACATGCCTGCGTTGTCGTTTTCCGCCGGGCACTCTTTGGGCCGGCGCAGCACGCAGAAACACCTAGATTGAAGATAAGCGCCTTTTTGTCATTGACCGCGACCTACATTGAAGATGCACAATCTTCTTTCAATTCCGGCCGAACGGAAGGAGATATCTGCTCAAAACATTCTGTGCAGGTGCAGACAGTGGCACCCGACATGCCTGCGTTGTCGTTTTCCGCCGGGCAGTCTTTGGGCCGGCGCAGAATGCAGAAACACCTAGATTGAAGATAAGCGCCTTTTTGTCATTGACCGCGACCTACATTGAAGATGCACAATCTTCTTTCAATTCCCTCCGAACGGAAGGAGATATCTGCTCAAAACTTTCTGTGCAGGTGCAGACAGTGGCACTCGACATGCCTGCGTTGTCGTTTTCCGCCGGGCACTCTTTGGGCCGGCACAGCACGCAGAAACACCTAGATTGAAGATAAGCGCCTTTTGTCATTGACCGCGACGAACATAGAAGATGCACAAACTTCTTGCAATTCCGGCCGAATGGAAGGAGATATCTGCTCAAAACTTTCTGTGCAGGTGTAGACAGTGGCACCCGACATGCCTGCGTTGTCGTTTTCCGCCGGGCACTCTTTGGGCCGGCGCAGCACGCAGAAACACCTAGATTGAAGATAAGCGCCTTTTTGTCTTTGACCGCGACCTACATTGAAGATGCACAATCTTCTTTCAATTCCGGCCGAACGGAAGGAGATATCTGCTCAAAACATTCTGTGCAGTTTCAGACAGTGGCACCCGACATGCCTGCGTTGTCGTTTTCGGCCGGGCAGTCTTTGGGCCGGCGCAGAATGCAGAAACACCTAGATTGAAGATAAGCGCCTTTTTGTCATTGACCGCGACCTACATTGAAGATGCACAAACTTCTTTCAATTCCGGCCGAACGGAAGGAGATATCTGCTCAAAACTTTCTGTGCAGGTGCAGACAGTGGCACTCGACATGCCTGCGTTGTCGTTTTCCGCCGGGCACTCTTTGGGCCGGCGCAGCACGCAGAAACACCTAGATTGAAGATAAGCGCCTTTTGCCATTGACCGCAACGAAAATAGAAGATGCACAAACGTCTTGCAATTCCGGCCGAATGGAAGGAGATATCTGCTCAAAACTTTCTGTGCAGGTGCAGACAGTGGCACCCGACATGCCTGCGTTGTCGTTTTCCGCCGGGCACTCTTTGGGCCGGAGCAGAATGCAGAAACACCTAGATTGAAGATAAGCGCCTTTTTGTCATTGACCGCGACCTACATTGAAGATGCACAAACTTCTTTCAATTCCGGCCGAACGGAAGGAGATATCTGCTCAAAACTTTCTGTGCAGGTGCAGACAGTGGCACTCGACATGCCTGCGTTGTCGTTTTCCGCCGGGCACTCTTTGGGCCGGCGCAGCACGCAGAAACACCTAGATTGAAGATAAGCGCCTTTTGCCATTGACCGCAACGAAAATAGAAGATGCACAAACGTCTTGCAATTCCGGCCGAATGGAAGGAGATATCTGCTCAAAACTTTCTGTGCAGGTGCAGACAGTGGCACCCGACATGCCTGCGTTGTCGTTTTCCGCCGGGCACTCTTTGGGCCGGCGCAGCACGCAGAAACACCTAGATTGAAGATAAGCGCCTTTTTGTCATTGTCCGCGACCTACATTGAAGATGCACAATCTTCTTTCAATTCCGGCCGAACGGAAGGAGATATCTGCTCAAAACTTTCTGTGCAGGTGCAGACAGTGGCATCCGACATGCCTGCGTTGTCGTTTTCCGCCGGGCATTCTTTGGGCCGGCGCAGCACGCAGAAACACCTAGATTGAAGATAAGCGCCTTTTGCCATTGACCGCGACGAACATAGAAGATGCACAAACGTCTTGCAATTCCGGCCGAATGGAAGGAGATATCTGCTCAAAACTTTCTGTGCAGGTGCAGACAGTGGCACTCGACATGCCTGCGTTGTCGTTTTCCGCCGGGCACTCTTTGGGCCGGCGCAGCACGCAGAAACACCTAGATTGAAGATAAGCGCCTTTTGCCATTGACCGCGACGAACATAGAAGATGCACAAACGTCTTGCAATTCCGGCCGAATGGAAGGAGATATCTGCTCAAAACTTTCTGTGCAGGTGCAGACAGTGGCACCCGACATGCCTGCGTTGTCGTTTTCCGCCGGGCACTCTTTGGGCCGGAGCAGCACGCAGAAACACCTAGATTGAAGATAAGCTCCTTTTGTCATTGACCGCGACGAACATAGAAGATGCACAAACTTCTTGCAATTCCGGCCGAATGGAAGGAGATATCTGCTCAAAACTTTCTGTGCAGGTGTAGACAGTGGCACCCGACATGCCTGCGTTGTCGTTTTCCGCCGGGCACTCTTTGGGCCGGCGCAGCACGCAGAAACACCTAGATTGAAGATAAGCGCCTTTTTGTTATTGACCGCGACCTACATTGCAGATGCACAAACGTCTTGCAATTCCGGCCGAACGAAAGAAGATATCTGCTCAAAACATACTGTGCAGGTGCAGACAGTGGCACCCGACATGCCTGCGTTGTCGTTTTCCGCCGGGCACTCTTTGGGCCGGCGCAGCACGCAGAAACACCTAGATTGAAGATAAGCGCCTTTTTGTCATTGACAGCGACCTACATTGAAGATGCACAATCTTCTTTCAATTCCGGCCGAACGGAAGGAGATATCTGCTAAAATCTTT
Organism: Hyla sarda; assembly: GCF_029499605.1. Classification (NCBI taxonomy): domain Eukaryota; kingdom Metazoa; phylum Chordata; class Amphibia; order Anura; family Hylidae; genus Hyla; species Hyla sarda. Next base: position 134,833 of record NW_026610800.1, read on the forward strand.
CTGTGCAGGTGCAGACAGTGGCACCCGACATGCCTGCGTTGTCGTTTTCCGCCGGGCACTCTTTGGGCCGGAGCAGCACGCAGAAACACCTAGATTGAAGATAAGCTCCTTTTGTCATTGACCGCGACGAACATAGAAGATACACAAACCTTGCAATTCCGGCCGAATGGAAGGAGATATCTGCTCAAAACTTTCTGTGCAGGTGTAGACAGTGGCACCCGACATGCCTGCGTTGTCGTTTTCCGCCGGGCACTCTTTGGGCCGGCGCAGCACGCAGAAACACCTAGATTGAAGATAAGCGCCTTTTTGTCATTGACCGCGACCTACATTGAAGATGCACAATCTTCTTTCAATTCCGGCCGAACGGAAGGAGATATCTGCTCAAAACATTCTGTGCAGGTGCAGACAGTGGCACCCGACATGCCTGCGTTGTCGTTTTCCGCCGGGCACTCTTTGGGCCGGCGCAGCACGCAGAAACACCTAGATTGAAGATAAGCGCCTTTTTGTCATTGACCGCGACCTACATTGAAGATGCACAATCTTCTTTCAATTCCGGCCGAACGGAAGGAGATATTTGCTCAATACATTCTGTGCAGGTGCAGACAGTGGCACCCGACATGCCTGCGTTGTCGTTTTCCGCCGGGCAGTCTTTGGGCCGGCGCAGCACGCAGAAACACCTAGATTGAAGATAAGCGCCTTTTTGTCATTGACCGCGACCTACATTGAAGATGCACAATCTTCTTTCAATTCCGGCCGAACGGAAGGAGATATCTGCTCAAAACTTTCTGTGCAGGTGCAGACAGTGGCACTCGACATGCCTGCGTTGTTGTTTTCCGCCGGGCACTCTTTGGGCCGGCGCAGCACGCAGAAACACCTAGATTGAAGATAAGCGCCTTATGCCATTGACCGCGACGAACATAGAAGATGCACAAACGTCTTGCAATTCCGGCCGAATGGAAGGAGATATCTGCTCAAAACTTTCTGTGCAGGTGCAGACAGTGGCACTCGACATGCCTGCGTTGTCGTTTTCCGCCGGGCACTCTTTGGGCCGGCGCAGCACGCAGAAACACCTAGATTGAAGATAAGCGCCTTTTGCCATTGACCACGACGAACATAGAAGATGCACAAACGTCTTGCAATTCCGGCCGAATGGAAGGAGATATCTGCTCAAAACTTTCTGTGCAGGTGCAGACAGTGGCACCCAACATGCCTGCGTTGTCGTTTTCCACCGGGCACTCTTTGGGCTGGAGCAGCACGCAGAAACACCTAGATTGAAGATAAGCTCCTTTTGTCATTGACCGCGACGAACATAGAAGATGCACAAACTTCTTGCAATTCCGGCCGAATGGAAGGAGATATCTGCTCAAAACTTTCTGTGCAGGTGTAGACAGTGGCACCCGACATGCCTGCGTTGTCGTTTTCCGCCGGGCACTCTTTGGGCCGGCGCAGCACGCAGAAACACCTAGATTGAAGATAAGCGCCTTTTTGTCATTGACCGCGACCTACATTGAAGATGCACAATCTTCTTTCAATTCCGGCCGAACGGAAGGAGATATCTGCTCAAAACATTCTGTGCAGGTGCAGACAGTGGCACCCGACATGCCTGCGTTGTCGTTTTCCGCCGGGCAGTCTTTGGGCCGGCGCAGAATGCAGAAACACCTAGATTGAAGATAAGCGCCTTTTTGTCATTGACCGCGACCTACATTGAAGATGCACAAACTTCTTTCAATTCCGGCCGAACGGAAGGAGATATCTGCTCAAAACTTTCTGTGCAGGTGCAGACAGTGGCACTCGACATGCCTGCGTTGTCGTTTTCCGCCGGGCACTCTTTGGGCCGGCGCAGCACGCAGAAACACCTAGATTGAAGATAAGCGCCTTTTGCCATTGACCGCAACGAAAATAGAAGATGCACAAACGTCTTGCAATTCCGGCCGAATGGAAGGAGATATCTGCTCAAAACTTTCTGTGCAGGTGCAGACAGTGGCACCCGACATGCCTGCGTTGTCGTTTTCCGCCGGGCACTCTTTGGGCCGGAGCAGAATGCAGAAACACCTAGATTGAAGATAAGCTCCTTTTGTCATTGACCGCGACGAACATAGAAGATGCACAAACTTCTTGCAATTCCGGCCGAATGGAAGGAGATATCTGCTCAAAACTTTCTGTGCAGGTGTAGACAGTGGCACCCGACATGCCTGCGTTGTCGTTTTCCGCCGGGCACTCTTTGGGCCGGCGCAGCACGCAGAAACACCTAGATTGAAGATAAGCGCCTTTTTGTCATTGACCGCGACCTACATTGAAGATGCACAATCTTCTTTCAATTCCGGCCGAACGGAAGGAGATATCTGCTCAAAACATTCTGTGCAGGTGCAGACAGTGGCACCCGACATGCCTGCGTTGTCGTTTTCCGCCGGGCAGTCTTTGGGCCGGCGCAGAATGCAGAAACACCTAGATTGAAGATAAGCGCCTTTTTGTCATTGACCGCGACCTACATTGAAGATGCACAATCTTCTTTCAATTCCCTCCGAACGGAAGGAGATATCTGCTCAAAACTTTCTGTGCAGGTGCAGACAGTGGCACTCGACATGCCTGCGTTGTCGTTTTCCGCCGGGCACTCTTTGGGCCGGCACAGCACGCAGAAACACCTAGATTGAAGATAAGCGCCTTTTGCCATTGACCGCGACGAACATAGAAGATGCACAAACGTCTTGCAATTCCAGCCGAATGGAAGGAGATATCTGCTCAAAACTTTCTGTGCAGGTGTAGACAGTGGCACCCGACATGCCTGCGTTGTCGTTTTCCGCCGGGCACTCTTTGGGCCGGCGCAGCACGCAGAAACACCTAGATTGAAGATAAGCGCCTTTTTGTCATTGACCGCGACCTACATTGAAGATGCACAATCTTCTTTCAATTCCGGCCGAACGGAAGGAGATATCTGCTCAAAACATTCTGTGCAGGTGCAGACAGTGGCACCCGACATGCCTGCGTTGTCGTTTTCCGCCGGGCACTCTTTGAGCCGGAGCAGCACGCAGAAACACCTACATTGAAGATAAGCGCCTTTTGCCATTGACCGCGACAAACATAGAAGATGCACAATCTTCTTTCAATTACGGCCGAACGGAAGGAGATATCTGCTCAAAACTTTCTGTGCAGGTGCAGACAGTGGCACCCGACATGCCTGCGTTGTCGTTTTCCGCCGGGCACTCTTTGGGCCGGCGCAGCACGCAGAAACACCTAGATTGAAGATAAGCGCCTTTTTGTTATTGACCGCGACCTACATTGAAGATGCACAATCTTCTTTCAATTCCGGCCGAACGGAAGGAGATATCTGCTCAAAACTTTCTGTGCAGGTGCAGACAGTGGCACTCGACATGCCTGCGTTGTCGTTTTCCGCCGGGCACTCTTTGGGCCGGCGCAGCACGCAGAAACACCTAGATTGAAGATAAGCGCCTTTTGCCATTGACCGCGACGAACATAGAAGATGCACAAACGTCTTGCAGTTCCGGCCGAATGGAAGGAGATATCTGCTCAAAACTTTCTGTGCAGGTGCAGACAGTGGCACCCGACATGCCTGCGTTGTCGTTTTCCGCCGGGCACTCTTTGGGCCGGAGCAGCACGCAGAAACACCTAGATTGAAGATAAGCTCCTTTTGTCATTGACCGCGACGAACATAGAAGATGCACAAACTTCTTGCAATTCCGGCCGAATGGAAGGAGATATCTGCTCAAAACTTTCTGTGCAGGTGTAGACAGTGGCACCCGACATGCCTGCGTTGTCGTTTTCCGCCGGGCACTCTTTGGGCCGGCGCAGCACGCAGAAACACCTAGATTGAAGATAAGCGCCTTTTTGTCTTTGACCGCGACCTACATTGAAGATGCACAATCTTCTTTCAATTCCGGCCGAACGGAAGGAGATATCTGCTCAAAACATTCTGTGCAGTTTCAGACAGTGGCACCCGACATGCCTGCGTTGTCGTTTTCGGCCGGGCAGTCTTTGGGCCGGCGCAGAATGCAGAAACACCTAGATTGAAGATAAGCGCCTTTTTGTCATTGACCGCGACCTACATTGAAGATGCACAAACTTCTTTCAATTCCGGCCGAACGGAAGGAGATATCTGCTCAAAACTTTCTGTGCAGGTGCAGACAGTGGCACTCGACATGCCTGCGTTGTCGTTTTCCGCCGGGCACTCTTTGGGCCGGCGCAGCACGCAGAAACACCTAGATTGAAGATAAGCGCCTTTTGCCATTGACCGCAACGAAAATAGAAGATGCACAAACGTCTTGCAATTCCGGCCGAATGGAAGGAGATATCTGCTCAAAACTTTCTGTGCAGGTGCAGACAGTGGCACCCGACATGCCTGCGTTGTCGTTTTCCGCCGGGCACTCTTTGGGCCGGAGCAGAATGCAGAAACACCTAGATTGAAGATAAGCGCCTTTTTGTCATTGACCGCGACCTACATTGAAGATGCACAAACTTCTTTCAATTCCGGCCGAACGGAAGGAGATATCTGCTCAAAACTTTCTGTGCAGGTGCAGACAGTGGCACTCGACATGCCTGCGTTGTCGTTTTCCGCCGGGCACTCTTTGGGCCGGCGCAGCACGCAGAAACACCTAGATTGAAGATAAGCGCCTTTTGCCATTGACCGCAACGAAAATAGAAGATGCACAAACGTCTTGCAATTCCGGCCGAATGGAAGGAGATATCTGCTCAAAACTTTCTGTGCAGGTGCAGACAGTGGCACCCGACATGCCTGCGTTGTCGTTTTCCGCCGGGCACTCTTTGGGCCGGAGCAGCACGCAGAAACACCTAGATTGAAGATAAGCGCCTTTTTGTCATTGACCGCGACGAACATTGCAGATGCACAAACGTCTTGCAATTCCGGCCGAACGAAAGAAGATATCTGCTCAAAACATACTGTGCAGGTGCAGACAGTGGCACCCGACATGCCTGCGTTGTCGTTTTCCGCCGGGCACTCTTTGGGCCGGCGCAGCACGCAGAAACACCTAGATTGAAGATAAGCGCCTTTTTGTCATTGTCCGCGACCTACATTGAAGATGCACAATCTTCTTTCAATTCCGGCCGAACGGAAGGAGATATCTGCTCAAAACTTTCTGTGCAGGTGCAGACAGTGGCATCCGACATGCCTGCGTTGTCGTTTTCCGCCGGGCATTCTTTGGGCCGGCGCAGCACGCAGAAACACCTAGATTGAAGATAAGCGCCTTTTGCCATTGACCGCGACGAACATAGAAGATGCACAAACGTCTTGCAATTCCGGCCGAATGGAAGGAGATATCTGCTCAAAACTTTCTGTGCAGGTGCAGACAGTGGCACTCGACATGCCTGCGTTGTCGTTTTCCGCCGGGCACTCTTTGGGCCGGCGCAGCACGCAGAAACACCTAGATTGAAGATAAGCGCCTTTTGCCATTGACCGCGACGAACATAGAAGATGCACAAACGTCTTGCAATTCCGGCCGAATGGAAGGAGATATCTGCTCAAAACTTTCTGTGCAGGTGCAGACAGTGGCACCCGACATGCCTGCGTTGTCGTTTTCCGCCGGGCACTCTTTGGGCCGGAGCAGCACGCAGAAACACCTAGATTGAAGATAAGCTCCTTTTGTCATTGACCGCGACGAACATAGAAGATGCACAAACTTCTTGCAATTCCGGCCGAATGGAAGGAGATATCTGCTCAAAACTTTCTGTGCAAGTGTAGACAGTGGCACCCGACATGCCTGCGTTGTCGTTTTCCGCCGGGCACTCTTTGGGCCGGCGCAGCACGCAGAAACACCTAGATTGAAGATAAGCGCCTTTTTGTCATTGACCGCGACCTACATTGAAGATGCACAATCTTCTTTCAATTCCGGCCGAACGGAAGGAGATATCTGTTAAAAACATTCTGTGCAGGTGCAGACAGTGGCACCCGACATGCCTGCGTTGTCGTTTTCCGCCGGGCAGTCTTTGGGCCGGCGCAGAACGCAAAAACACCTAGATTGAAGATAAGCGCCTTTTTGTCATTTACCGCGACCTACATTGAAGATGCACAATCTTCTTTCAATTCCCTCCGAACGGAAGGAGATATCTGCTCAAAACTTTCTGTGCAGGTGCAGACAGTGGCACTCGACATGCCTGCGTTGTCGTTTTCCGCCGGGCACTCTTTGGGCCGGCGCAGCACGCAGAAACACCTAGATTGAAGATAAGCGCCTTTTGCCATTGACCGCGACGAACATAGAAGATGCACAAACGTCTTGCAATTCCGGCCGAATGGAAGGAGATATCTGCTCAAAACTTTCTGTGCAGGTGCAGACAGTGGCACTCGACATGCCTGCGTTGTCGTTTTCCGCCGGGCACTCTTTGGGCCGGCGCAGCACGCAGAAACACCTAGATTGAAGATAAGCGCCTTTTGCCATTGACCGCGACGAACATAGAAGATGCACAAACGTCTTGCAATTCCGGCCGAATGGAAGGAGATATCTGCTCAAAACTTTCTGTGCAGGTGCAGACAGTGGCACCCGACATGCCTGCGTTGTCGTTTTCCGCCGGGCACTCTTTGGGCCGGAGCAGCACGCAGAAACACCTAGATTGAAGATAAGCTCCTTTTGTCATTGACCGCGACGAACATAGAAGATGCACAAACTTCTTGCAATTCCGGCCGAATGGAAGGAGATATCTGCTCAAAACTTTCTGTGCAGGTGTAGACAGCGGCACCCGACATGCCTGCGTTGTCGTTTTCCGCCGGGCACTCTTTGGGCCGGCGCAGCACGCAGAAACACCTAGATTGAAGATAAGCGCCTTTTTGTCATTGACCGCGACCTACATTGCAGATGCACAAACGTCTTGCAATTCCGGCCGAACGAAAGAAGATATCTGCTCAAAACATACTGTGCAGGTGCAGACAGTGGCACCCGACATGCCTGCGTTGTCGTTTTCCGCCGGGCACTCTTTGGGCCGGCGCAGCACGCAGAAACACCTAGATTGAAGATAAGCGCCTTTTTGTCATTGACCGCGACCTACATTGAAGATGCACAATCTTCTTTCAATTCCGGCCGAACGGAAGGAGATATCTGCTCAAAACTTTCTGTGCAGGTGCAGACAGTGGCACTCGACATGCCTGCGTTGTCGTTTTCCGCCGGGCACTCTTTGGGCCGGCGCAGCACGCAGAAACACCTAGATTGAAGATAAGCGCCTTTTGCCATTGACCGCGACGAACATAGAAGATGCACAAACGTCTTGCAATTCCGGCCGAATGGAAGGAGATATCTGCTCAAAACTTTCTGTGCAGGTGCAGACAGTGGCACCCGACATGCCTGCGTTGTCGTTTTCCGCCGGGCACTCTTTGGGCCGGAGCAGCACGCAGAAACACCTAGATTGAAGATAAGCGCCTTTTGCCATTGACCGCGACGAACATAGAAGATGCACAAACGTCTTGCAATTCCGGCCGAATGGAAGGAGATATCTGCTCAAACCTTTCTGTGCAGGTGCAGACAGTGGCACCCGACATGCCTGCATTGTCGTTTTCAGCCGGGCACTCTTTGGGCCGGCGCAGCACGCAGAAACACCTAGATTGCAGATAAGGGCTTTTTGACATTGACCGCGACCAATATTGAAGATGCACGAACGTCTTGCAATTCCGGCCGAACGAAGGAAGATATCTGCTTAAAACTTTCTGTGCAGGTGCAGACAGTGGCACCCGACATGCCTGCGTTGTCGTTTTCCGCCGGGCACTCTTTGGGCCGGAGCAGCACGCAGAAACACATAGATTGAAGATAAGCTCCTTTTGTCATTGACCGCGACGAACATAGAAGATGCACAAACTTCTTGCAATTCCGGCCGAATGGAAGGAGATATCTGCTCAAAACTTTCTGTGCAGGTGTAGACAGTGGCACCCGACATGCCTGCGTTGTCGTTTTCCGCCGGGCACTCTTTGGGCCGGCGCAGCACGCAGAAACACCTAGATTGAAGATAAGCGCCTTTTTGTCATTGACCGCGACCTACATTGAAGATGCACAATCTTCTTTCAATTCCGGCCGAACGGAAGGAGATATTTGCTCAAAACATTCTGTGCAGGTGCAGACAGTGGCACCCGACATGCCTGCGTTGTCGTTTTCCGCCGGGCACTCTTTGGGCCGGCGCAGCACGCAGAAACACCTAGATTGAAGATAAGCGCCTTTTTGTCATTGACCGCGACCTACATTGAAGATGCACAATCTTCTTTCAATTCCGGCCGAACGGAAGGAGATATCTGCTCAAAACTTTCTGTGCAGGTGCAGACAGTGGCACTCGACATGCCTGCGTTGTCGTTTTCCGCCGGGCACTCTTTGGGCCGGCGCAGCACGCAGAAACACCTAGATTGAAGATAAGCGCCTTTTGCCATTGACCGCGACGAAAATAGAAGATGCACAAACGTCTTGCAATTCCGGCCGAATGGAAGGAGATATCTGCTCAAAACTTTCTGTGCAGGTGCAGACAGTGGCACCCGACATGCCTGCGTTGTCGTTTTCCGCCGGGCACTCTTTGGGCCGGAGGAGCACGCAGAAACACCTAGATTGAAGATAAGCGCCTTTTTGTCATTGACCGCGACCTACATTGCAGATGCACAAACGTCTTGCAATTCCGGCCGAACGAAAGAAGATATCTGCTCAAAACATACTGTGCAGGTGCAGACAGTGGCACCCGACATGCCTGCGTTGTCGTTTTCCGCCGGGCACTCTTTGGGCCGGCGCAGCACGCAGAAACACCTATATTGAAGATAAGCGCCTTTTTGTCATTGACCGCGACCTACATTGAAGATGCACAATCTTCTTTCAATTCCGGCCGAACAGAAGGAGATATCTGCTCAAAACTTTCTGTGCAGGTGCAGACAGTGGCACTCGACATGCCTGCGTTGTCGTTATCCGCCGGGCACTCTTTGGGCCGGCGCAGCACGCAGAAACACCTAGATTGAAGATAAGCGCCTTTTGCCATTGACCGCGACGAAAATAGAAGATGCACAAACGTCTTGCAATTCCGGCCGAATGGAAGGAGATATCTGCTCAAAACTTTCTGTGCAGGTGCAGACAGTGGCACCCGACATGCCTGCGTTGTCGTTTTCCGCCGGGCACTCTTTGGGCCGGAGCAGCACGCAGAAACACCTATATTGAAGATAAGCGCCTTTTTGTCATTGACCGCGACCTACATTGCAGATGCACAAACGTCTTGCAATTCCGGCCGAACGAAAGAAGATATCTGCTCAAAACATACTGTGCAGGTGCAGACAGTGGCACCCGACATGGCTGCGTTGTCGTTTTCCGCCGGGCACTCTTTGGGCCGGCGCAGCACGCAGAAACACCTAGATTGAAGATAAGCGCCTTTTTGTCATTGACCGCGACCTACATTGAAGATGCACAATCTTCTTTCAATTCCGGCCGAACGGAAGGAGATATCTGCTCAAAACTTTCTGTGCAGGTGCAGACAGTGGCACCCGACATGCCTGCGTTGTCGTTTTCCGCCGGGCACTCTTTGGGCCGGAGCAGCACGCAGAAACACCTAGATTGAAGATAAGCTCCTTTTGTCATTGACCGCGACGAACATAGAAGATGCACAAACTTCTTGCAATTCCGGCCGAATGGAAGGAGATATCTGCTCAAAACATTCTGTGCAGGTGCAGACAGTGGCACTCGACATGCCTGCGTTGTCATTTTCCGCCGGGCACTCTTTGGGCCGGCGCAGCACGCAGAAACACCTAGATTGAAGATAAGCGCCTTTTGCCATTGACCGCGACGAAAATAGAAGATGCACAAACGTCTTGCAATTCCGGCCGAATGGAAGGAGATATCTGCTCAAAACTTTCTGTGCAGGTGCAGACAGTGGCACCCGACATGCCTGCGTTGTCGTTTTCCGCCGGGCACTCTTTGGGCCGGAGCAGCACGCAGAAACACCTAGATTGAAGATAAGCGCCTTTTTGTCATTGACCGCGACCTACATTGCAGATGCACAAACGTCTTGCAATTCCGGCCGAACGAAAGAAGATATCTGCTCAAAACATACTGTGCAGGTGTAGACAGTGGCACCCGACATGCCTGCGTTGTCGTTTTCCGCCGGGCACTCTTTGGGCCGGCGCAGCACGCAGAAACACCTAGATTGAAGATAAGCGCCTTTTTGTCATTGACCGCGACCTACATTGAAGATGCACAATCTTCTTTCAATTCCGGCCGAACAGAAGGAGATATCTGCTCAAAACTTTCTGTGCAGGTGCAGACAGTGGCACTCGACATGCCTGCGTTGTCGTTATCCGCCGGGCACTCTTTGGGCCGGCGCAGCACGCAGAAACACCTAGATTGAAGATAAGCGCCTTTTGCCATTGACCGCGACGAAAATAGAAGATGCACAAACGTCTTGCAATTCCGGCCGAATGGAAGGAGATATCTGCTCAAAACTTTCTGTGCAGGTGTAGACAGTGGCACCCGACATGCCTGCGTTGTCGTTTTCCGCCGGGCACTCTTTGGGCCGGAGCAGCACGCAGAAACACCTAGATTGAAGATAAGCGCCTTTTTGTCATTGACCGCGACCTACATTGAAGATGCACAATCTTCTTTCAATTCCGGCCGAACGGAAGGAGATATCTGCTCAAAACATTCTGTGCAGGTGCAGACAGTGGCACCCGACATGCCTGCGTTGTCGTTTTCCGCCGGGCACTCTTTGAGCCGGAGCAGCACGCAGAAACACCTACATTGAAGATAAGCGCCTTTTGCCATTGACCGCGACAAACATAGAAGATGCACAATCTTCTTTCAATTACGGCCGAACGGAAGGAGATATCTGCTCAAAACATTCTGTGCATTTTCAGACAGTGGCACCCGACATGCCTGCGTTGTCGTTTTCGGCCGGGCAGTCTTTGGGCCGGCGCAGAATGCAGAAACACCTAGATTGAAGATAAGCGCCTTTTTGTCATTGACCGCGACCTACATTGAAGATGCACAAACTTCTTTCAATTCCGGCCGAACGGAAGGAGATATCTGCTCAAAACATTCTGAGCAGGTGCAGACAGTGGCACCCGACATGCCTGCGTTGTCGTTTTCCGCCGGGCACTCTTTGGGCCGGCGCAGCACGCAGAAACACCTAGATTGAAGATAAGCGCCTTTTTGTTATTGACCGCGACCTACATTGAAGATGCACAATCTTCTTTCAATTCCGGCCGAACGGAAGGAGATATCTGCTAAAATCTTTCTGTGCAGGTGCAGACAGTGGCACCCGACATGCCTGCGTTGTCGTTTTCCGCCGGGCACTCTTTGGGCCGGAGCAGCACGCAGAAACACCTAGATTGAAGATAAGCTCCTTTTGTCATTGACCGCGACGAACATAGAAGATACACAAACTTCTTGCAATTCCGGCCGAATGGAAGGAGATATCTGCTCAAAACTTTCTGTGCAGGTGTAGACAGTGGCACCCGACATGCCTGCGTTGTCGTTTTCCGCCGGGCACTCTTTGGGCCGGCGCAGCACGCAGAAACACCTAGATTGAAGATAAGCGCCTTTTTGTCATTGACCGCGACCTACATTGAAGATGCACAATCTTCTTTCAATTCCGGCCGAACGGAAGGAGATATCTGCTCAAAACATTCTGTGCAGGTGCAGACAGTGGCACCCGACATGCCTGCGTTGTCGTTTTCCGCCGGGCACTCTTTGGGCCGGCGCAGCACGCAGAAACACCTAGATTGAAGATAAGCGCCTTTTTGTCATTGACCGCGACCTACATTGAAGATGCACAATCTTCTTTCAATTCCGGCCGAACGGAAGGAGATATTTGCTCAAAACATTCTGTGCAGGTGCAGACAGTGGCACCCGACATGCCTGCGTTGTCGTTTTCCGCCGGGCAGTCTTTGGGCCGGCGCAGCACGCAGAAACACCTAGATTGAAGATAAGCGCCTTTTTGTCATTGACCGAGACCTACATTGAAGATGCACAATCTTCTTTCAATTCCGGCCGAACGGAAGGAGATATCTGCTCAAAACTTTCTGTGCAGGTGCAGACAGTGGCACTCGACATGCCTGCGTTGTTGTTTTCCGCCGGGCACTCTTTGGGCCGGCGCAGCACGCAGAAACACCTAGATTGAAGATAAGCGCCTTTTGCCATTGACCGCGACGAACATAGAAGATGCACAAACGTCTTGCAATTCCGGCCGAATGGAAGGAGATATCTGCTCAAAACTTTCTGTGCAGGTGCAGACAGTGGCACTCGACATGCCTGCGTTGTCGTTTTCCGCCGGGCACTCTTTGGGCCGGCGCAGCACGCAGAAACACCTAGATTGAAGATAAGCGCCTTTTGCCATTGACCACGACGAACATAGAAGATGCACAAACGTCTTGCAATTCCGGCCGAATGGAAGGAGATATCTGCTCAAAACTTTCTGTGCAGGTGCAGACAGTGGCACCCGACATGCCTGCGTTGTCGTTTTCCACCGGGCACTCTTTGGGCTGGAGCAGCACGCAGAAACACCTAGATTGAAGATAAGCTCCTTTTGTCATTGACCGCGACGAACATAGAAGATGCACAAACTTCTTGCAATTCCGGCCGAATGGAAGGAGATATCTGCTCAAAACTTTCTGTGCAGGTGTAGACAGTGGCACCCGACATGCCTGCGTTGTCGTTTTCCGCCGGGCACTCTTTGGGCCGGCGCAGCACGCAGAAACACCTAGATTGAAGATAAGCGCCTTTTTGTCATTGACCGCGACCTACATTGAAGATGCACAATCTTCTTTCAATTCCGGCCGAACGGAAGGAGATATCTGCTCAAAACATTCTGTGCAGGTGCAGACAGTGGCACCCGACATGCCTGCTTTGTCGTTTTCCGCCGGGCAGTCTTTGGGCCGGCGCAGAATGCAGAAACACCTAGATTGAAGATAAGCGCCTTTTTGTCATTGACCGCGACCTACATTGAAGATGCACAATCTTCTGTCAATTCCCTCCGAACGGAAGGAGATATCTGCTCAAAACTTTCTGTGCAGGTGCAGACAGTGGCACTCGACATGCCTGCGTTGTCGTTTTCCGCCGGGCACTCTTTGGGCCGGCACAGCACGCAGAAACACCTAGATTGAAGATAAGCGCCTTTTGCCATTGACCGCGACGAACATAGAAGATGCACAAACGTCTTGCAATTCCAGCCGAATGGAAGGAGATATCTGCTCAAAACTTTCTGTGCAGGTGTAGACAGTGGCACCCGACATGCCTGCGTTGTCGTTTTCCGCCGGGCACTCTTTGGGCCGGCGCAGCACGCAGAAACACCTAGATTGAAGATAAGCGCCTTTTTGTCATTGACCGCGACCTACATTGAAGATGCACAATCTTCTTTCAATTCCGGCCGAACGGAAGGAGATATCTGCTCAAAACATTCTGTGCAGGTGCAGACAGTGGCACCCGACATGCCTGCGTTGTCGTTTTCCGCCGGGCACTCTTTGAGCCGGAGCAGCACGCAGAAACACCTACATTGAAGATAAGCGCCTTTTGCCATTGACCGCGACAAACATAGAAGATGCACAATCTTCTTTCAATTACGGCCGAACGGAAGGAGATATCTGCTCAAAACTTTCTGTGCAGGTGCAGACAGTGGCACCCGACATGCCTGCGTTGTCGTTTTCCGCCGGGCACTCTTTGGGCCGGCGCAGCACGCAGAAACACCTAGATTGAAGATAAGCGCCTTTTTGTTATTGACCGCGACCTACATTGAAGATGCACAATCTTCTTTCAATTCCGGCCGAACGGAAGGAGATATCTGCTCAAAACTTTCTGTGCAGGTGCAGACAGTGGCACTCGACATGCCTGCGTTGTCGTTTTCCGCCGGGCACTCTTTGGGCCGGCGCAGCACGCAGAAACACCTAGATTGAAGATAAGCGCCTTTTGCCATTGACCGCGACGAACATAGAAGATGCACAAACGTCTTGCAGTTCCGGCCGAATGGAAGGAGATATCTGCTCAAAACTTTCTGTGCAGGTGCAGACAGTGGCACCCGACATGCCTGCGTTGTCGTTTTCCGCCGGGCACTCTTTGGGCCGGAGCAGCACGCAGAAACACCTAGATTGAAGATAAGCTCCTTTTGTCATTGACCGCGACGAACATAGAAGATGCACAAACTTCTTGCAATTCCGGCCGAATGGAAGGAGATATCTGCTCAAAACTTTCTGTGCAGGTGTAGACAGTGGCACCCGACATGCCTGCGTTGTCGTTTTCCGCCGGGCACTCTTTGGGCCGGCGCAGCACGCAGAAACACCTAGATTGAAGATAAGCGCCTTTTTGTCTTTGACCGCGACCTACATTGAAGATGCACAATCTTCTTTCAATTCCGGCCGAACGGAAGGAGATATCTGCTCAAAACATTCTGTGCAGTTTCAGACAGTGGCACCCGACATGCCTGCGTTGTTGTTTTCGGCCGGGCAGTCTTTGGGCCAGCGCAGAATGCAGAAACACCTAGATTGAAGATAAGCGCCTTTTTGTCATTGACCGCGACCTACATTGAAGATGCGCAAACTTCTTTCAATTCCGGCCGAACGGAAGGAGATATCTGCTCAAAACTTTCTGTGCAGGTGCAGACAGTGGCACTCGACATGCCTGCGTTGTCGTTTTCCGCCGGGCACTCTTTGGGCCGGCGCAGAACGCAGAAACACCTAGATTGAAGATAAGCGCCTTTTGCCATTGACCGCAACGAAAATAGAAGATGCACAAACGTCTTGCAATTCCGGCCGAATGGAAGGAGATATCTGCTCAAAACTTTCTGTGCAGGTGCAGACAGTGGCACCCGACATGCCTGCGTTGTCGTTTTCCGCCGGGCACTCTTTGGGCCGGAGCAGAATGCAGAAACACCTAGATTGAAGATAAGCGCCTTTTTGTCATTGACCGCGACCTACATTGAAGATGCACAAACTTCTTTCAATTCCGGCCGAACGGAAGGAGATATCTGCTCAAAACTTTCTGTGCAGGTGCAGACAGTGGCACTCGACATGCCTGCGTTGTCGTTTTCCGCCGGGCACTCTTTGGGCCGGCGCAGCACGCAGAAACACCTAGATTGAAGATAAGCGCCTTTTGCCATTGACCGCAACGAAAATAGAAGATGCACAAACGTCTTGCAATTCCGGCCGAATGGAAGGAGATATCTGCTCAAAACTTTCTGTGCAGGTGCAGACAGTGGCACCCGACATGCCTGCGTTGTCGTTTTCCGCCGGGCACTCTTTGGGCCGGAGCAGCACGCAGAAACACCTAGATTGAAGATAAGCGCCTTTTTGTCATTGACCGCGACGAACATTGCAGATGCACAAACGTCTTGCAATTCCGGCCGAATGGAAGGAGATATCTGCTCAAAACTTTCTGTGCAGGTGCAGACAGTGGCACCCGACATGCCTGCGTTGTCGTTTTCCGCCGGGCACTCTTTGGGCCGGAGCAGCACGCAGAAACACCTAGATTGAAGATAAGCTCCTTTTGTCATTGACCGCGACGAACATAGAAGATGCACAAACTTCTTGCAATTCCGGCCGAATGGAAGGAGATATCTGCTCAAAACTTTCTGTGCAAGTGTAGACAGTGGCACCCGACATGCCTGCGTTGTCGTTTTCCGCCGGGCACTCTTTGGGCCGGCGCAGCACGCAGAAACACCTAGATTGAAGATAAGCGCCTTTTTGTCATTGACCGCGACCTACATTGAAGATGCACAATCTTCTTTCAATTCCGGCCGAACGGAAGGAGATATCTGTTAAAAACATTCTGTGCAGGTGCAGACAGTGGCACCCGACATGCCTGCGTTGTCGTTTTCCGCCGGGCAGTCTTTGGGCCGGCGCAGAACGCAGAAACACCTAGATTGAAGATAAGCGCCTTTTTGTCATTTACCGCGACCTACATTGAAGATGCACAATCTTCTTTCAATTCCCTCCGAACGGAAGGAGATATCTGCTCAAAACTTTCTGTGCAGGTGCAGACAGTGGCACTCGACATGCCTGCGTTGTCGTTTTCCGCCGGGCACTCTTTGGGCCGGCGCAGCACGCAGAAACACCTAGATTGAAGATAAGCGCCTTTTGCCATTGACCGCGACGAACATAGAAGATGCACAAACGTCTTGCAATTCCGGCCGAATGGAAGGAGATATCTGCTCAAAACTTTCTGTGCAGGTGCAGACAGTGGCACTCGACATGCCTGCGTTGTCGTTTTCCGCCGGGCACTCTTTGGGCCGGCGCAGCACGCAGAAACACCTAGATTGAAGATAAGCGCCTTTTGCCATTGACCGCGACGAACATAGAAGATGCACAAACGTCTTGCAATTCCGGCCGAATGGAAGGAGATATCTGCTCAAAACTTTCTGTGCAGGTGCAGACAGTGGCACCCGACATGCCTGCGTTGTCGTTTTCCGCCGGGCACTCTTTGGGCCGGAGCAGCACGCAGAAACACCTAGATTGAAGATAAGCTCCTTTTGTCATTGACCGCGACGAACATAGAAGATGCACAAACTTCTTGCAATTCCGGCCGAATGGAAGGAGATATCTGCTCAAAACTTTCTGTGCAGGTGTAGACAGTGGCACCCGACATGCCTGCGTTGTCGTTTTCCGCCGGGCACTCTTTGGGCCGGCGCAGCACGCAGAAACACCTAGATTGAAGATAAGCGCCTTTTTGTCATTGACCGCGACCTACATTGCAGATGCACAAACGTCTTGCAATTCCGGCCGAACGAAAGAAGATATCTGCTCAAAACATACTGTGCAGGTGCAGACAGTGGCACCCGACATGCCTGCGTTGTCGTTTTCCGCCGGGCACTCTTTGGGCCGGCGCAGCACGCAGAAACACCTAGATTGAAGATAAGCGCCTTTTTGTCATTGACCGCGACCTACATTGAAGATGCACAATCTTCTTTCAATTCCGGCCGAACGGAAGGAGATATCTGCTCAAAACTTTCTGTGCAGGTGCAGACAGTGGCACTCGACATGCCTGCGTTGTCGTTTTCCGCCGGGCACTCTTTGGGCCGGCGCAGCACGCAGAAACACCTAGATTGAAGATAAGCGCCTTTTGCCATTGACCGCGACGAACATAGAAGATGCACAAACGTCTTGCAATTCCGGCCGAATGGAAGGAGATATCTGCTCAAAACTTTCTGTGCAGGTGCAGACAGTGGCACCCGACATGCCTGCGTTGTCGTTTTCCGCCGGGCACTCTTTGGGCCGGAGCAGCACGCAGAAACACCTAGATTGAAGATAAGCGCCTTTTGCCATTGACCGCGACGAACATAGAAGATGCACAAACGTCTTGCAATTCCGGCCGAATGGAAGGAGATATCTGCTCAAACCTTTCTGTGCAGGTGCAGACAGTGGCACCCGACATGCCTGCATTGTCGTTTTCAGCCGGGCACTCTTTGGGCCGGCGCAGCACGCAGAAACACCTAGATTGCAGATAAGGGCTTTTTGACATTGACCGCGACCAATATTGAAGATGCACGAACGTCTTGCAATTCCGGCCGAACGAAGGAAGATATCTGCTTAAAACTTTCTGTGCAGGTGCAGACAGTGGCACCCGACATGCCTGCGTTGTCGTTTTCCGCCGGGCACTCTTTGGGCCGGAGCAGCACGCAGAAACACCTAGATTGAAGATAAGCTCCTTTTGTCATTGACCGCGACGAACATAGAAGATGCACAAACTTCTTGCAATTCCGGCCGAATGGAAGGAGATATCTGCTCAAAACTTTCTGTGCAGGTGTAGACAGTGGCACCCGACATGCCTGCGTTGTCGTTTTCCGCCGGGCACTCTTTGGGCCGGCGCAGCACGCAGAAACACCTAGATTGAAGATAAGCGCCTTTTTGTCATTGACCGCGACCTACATTGAAGATGCACAATCTTCTTTCAATTCCGGCCGAACGGAAGGAGATATTTGCTCAAAACATTCTGTGCAGGTGCAGACAGTGGCACCCGACATGCCTGCGTTGTCGTTTTCCGCCGGGCACTCTTTGGGCCGGCGCAGCACGCAGAAACACCTAGATTGAAGATAAGCGCCTTTTTGTCATTGACCGCGACCTACATTGAAGATGCACAATCTTCTTTCAATTCCGGCCGAACGGAAGGAGATATCTGCTCAAAACTTTCTGTGCAGGTGCAGACAGTGGCACTCGACATGCCTGCGTTGTCGTTTTCCGCCGGGCACTCTTTGGGCCGGCGCAGCACGCAGAAACACCTAGATTGAAGATAAGCGCCTTTTGCCATTGACCGCGACGAAAATAGAAGATGCACAAACGTCTTGCAATTCCGGCCGAATGGAAGGAGATATCTGCTCAAAACTTTCTGTGCAGGTGCAGACAGTGGCACCCGACATGCCTGCGTTGTCGTTTTCCGCCGGGCACTCTTTGGGCCGGAGGAGCACGCAGAAACACCTAGATTGAAGATAAGCGCCTTTTTGTCATTGACCGCGACCTACATTGCAGATGCACAAACGTCTTGCAATTCCGGCCGAACGAAAGAAGATATCTGCTCAAAACATACTGTGCAGGTGCAGACAGTGGCACCCGACATGCCTGCGTTGTCGTTTTCCGCCGGGCACTCTTTGGGCCGGCGCAGCACGCAGAAACACCTATATTGAAGATAAGCGCCTTTTTGTCATTGACCGCGACCTACATTGAAGATGCACAATCTTCTTTCAATTCCGGCCGAACAGAAGGAGATATCTGCTCAAAACTTTCTGTGCAGGTGCAGACAGTGGCACTCGACATGCCTGCGTTGTCGTTATCCGCCGGGCACTCTTTGGGCCGGTGCAGCACGCAGAAACACCTAGATTGAAGATAAGCGCCTTTTGCCATTGACCGCGACGAAAATAGAAGATGCACAAACGTCTTGCAATTCCGGCCGAATGGAAGGAGATATCTGCTCAAAACTTTCTGTGCAGGTGCAGACAGTGGCACCCGACATGCCTGCGTTGTCGTTTTCCGCCGGGCACTCTTTGGGCCGGAGCAGCACGCAGAAACACCTAGATTGAAGATAAGCGCCTTTTTGTCATTGACCGCGACCTACATTGCAGATGCACAAACGTCTTGCAATTCCGGCCGAACGAAAGAAGATATCTGCTCAAAACATACTGTGCAGGTGCAGACAGTGGCACCCGACATGCCTGCGTTGTCGTTTTCCGCCGGGCACTCTTTGGGCCGGCGCAGCACGCAGAAACACCTAGATTGAAGATAAGCGC
This sequence comes from Hyla sarda, assembly GCF_029499605.1. Lineage (NCBI taxonomy): Eukaryota > Metazoa > Chordata > Amphibia > Anura > Hylidae > Hyla > Hyla sarda. The sequence continues at coordinate 154,000 of NW_026610800.1, forward strand.
CTTTTTGTCATTGACCGCGACCTACATTGAAGATGCACAATCTTCTTTCAATTCCGGCCGAACGGAAGGAGATATCTGCTCAAAACTTTCTGTGCAGGTGCAGACAGTGGCACCCGACATGCCTGCGTTGTCGTTTTCCGCCGGGCACTCTTTGGGCCGGAGCAGCACGCAGAAACACCTAGATTGAAGATAAGCTCCTTTTGTCATTGACCGCGACGAACATAGAAGATGCACAAACTTCTTGCAATTCCGGCCGAATGGAAGGAGATATCTGCTCAAAACATTCTGTGCAGGTGCAGACAGTGGCACTCGACATGCCTGCGTTGTCATTTTCCGCCGGGCACTCTTTGGGCCGGCGCAGCACGCAGAAACACCTAGATTGAAGATAAGCGCCTTTTGCCATTGACCGCGACGAAAATAGAAGATGCACAAACGTCTTGCAATTCCGGCCGAATGGAAGGAGATATCTGCTCAAAACTTTCTGTGCAGGTGCAGACAGTGGCACCCGACATGCCTGCGTTGTCGTTTTCCGCCGGGCACTCTTTGGGCCGGAGCAGCACGCAGAAACACCTAGATTGAAGATAAGCGCCTTTTTGTCATTGACCGCGACCTACATTGCAGATGCACAAACGTCTTGCAATTCCGGCCGAACGAAAGAAGATATCTGCTCAAAACATACTGTGCAGGTGCAGACAGTGGCACCCGACATGCCTGCGTTGTCGTTTTCCGCCGGGCACTCTTTGGGCCGGCGCAGCACGCAGAAACACCTAGATTGAAGATAAGCGCCTTTTTGTCATTGACCGCGACCTACATTGAAGATGCACAATCTTCTTTCAATTCCGGCCGAACAGAAGGAGATATCTGCTCAAAACTTTCTGTGCAGGTGCAGACAGTGGCACTCGACATGCCTGCGTTGTCGTTATCCGCCGGGCACTCTTTGGGCCGGCGCAGCACGCAGAAACACCTAGATTGAAGATAAGCGCCTTTTGCCATTGACCGCGACGAAAATAGAAGATGCACAAACGTCTTGCAATTCCGGCCGAATGGAAGGAGATATCTGCTCAAAACTTTCTGTGCAGGTGTAGACAGTGGCACCCGACATGCCTGCGTTGTCGTTTTCCGCCGGGCACTCTTTGGGCCGGAGCAGCACGCAGAAACACCTAGATTGAAGATAAGCGCCTTTTTGTCATTGACCGCGACCTACATTGAAGATGCACAATCTTCTTTCAATTCCGGCCGAACGGAAGGAGATATCTGCTCAAAACATTCTGTGCAGGTGCAGACAGTGGCACCCGACATGCCTGCGTTGTCGTTTTCCGCCGGGCACTCTTTGAGCCGGAGCAGCACGCAGAAACACCTACATTGAAGATAAGCGCCTTTTGCCATTGACCGCGACAAACATAGAAGATGCACAATCTTCTTTCAATTACGGCCGAACGGAAGGAGATATCTGCTCAAAACATTCTGTGCATTTTCAGACAGTGGCACCCGACATGCCTGCGTTGTCGTTTTCGGCCGGGCAGTCTTTGGGCCGGCGCAGAATGCAGAAACACCTAGATTGAAGATAAGCGCCTTTTTGTCATTGACCGCGACCTACATTGAAGATGCACAAACTTCTTTCAATTCCGGCCGAACGGAAGGAGATATCTGCTCAAAACTTTCTGTGCAGGTGCAGACAGTGGCACTCGACATGCCTGCGTTGTCGTTTTCCGCCGGGCACTCTTTGGGCCGGCGCAGCACGCAGAAACACCTAGATTGAAGATAAGCGCCTTTTGCCATTGACCGCAACGAAAATAGAAGATGCACAAACGTCTTGCAATTCCGGCCGAATGGAAGGAGATATCTGCTCAAAACTTTCTGTGCAGGTGCAGACAGTGGCACCCGACATGCCTGCGTTGTCGTTTTCCGCCGGGCACTCTTTGGGCCGGAGCAGCACGCAGAAACACCTAGATTGAAGATAAGCGCCTTTTTGTCATTGACCGCGACGAACATTGCAGATGCACAAACGTCTTGCAATTCCGGCCGAACGAAAGAAGATATCTGCTCAAAACATACTGTGCAGGTGCAGACAGTGGCACCCGACATGCCTGCGTTGTCGTTTTCCGCCGGGCACTCTTTGGGCCGGCGCAGCACGCAGAAACACCTAGATTGAAGATAAGCGCCTTTTTGTCATTGTCCGCGACCTACATTGAAGATGCACAATCTTCTTTCAATTCCGGCCGAACGGAAGGAGATATCTGCTCAAAACTTTCTGTGCAGGTGCAGACAGTGGCACCCGACATGCCTGCGTTGTCGTTTTCCGCCGGGCACTCTTTGGGCCGGCGCAGCACGCAGAAACACCTAGATTGAAGATAAGCGCCTTTTGCCATTGACCGCGACGAACATAGAAGATGCACAAACGTCTTGCAATTCCGGCCGAATGGAAGGAGATATCTGCTCAAAACTTTCTGTGCAGGTGCAGACAGTGGCACTCGACATGCATGCGTTGTCGTTTTCCGCCGGGCACTCTTTGGGCCGGCGCAGCACGCAGAAACACCTAGATTGAAGATAAGCGCCTTTTGCCATTGATCGCGACGAACATAGAAGATGCACAAACGTCTTGCAATTCCGGCCGAATGGAAGGAGATATCTGCTCAAAACTTTCTGTGCAGGTGCAGACAGTGGCACCCGACATGCCTGCGTTGTCGTTTTCCGCCGGGCACTCTTTGGGCCGGAGCAGCACGCAGAAACACCTAGATTGAAGATAAGCTCCTTTTGTCATTGACCGCGACGAACATAGAAGATGCACAAACTTCTTGCAATTCCGGCCGAATGGAAGGAGATATCTGCTCAAAACTTTCTGTGCAGGTGTAGACAGTGGCACCCGACATGCCTGCGTTGTCGTTTTCCGCCGGGCACTCTTTGGGCCGGCGCAGCACGCAGAAACACCTAGATTGAAGATAAGCGCCTTTTTGTCATTGACCGCGACCTACATTGAAGATGCACAATCTTCTTTCAATTCCGGCCGAACGGAAGGAGATATCTGCTCAAAACATTCTGTGCAGGTGCAGACAGTGGCACCCGACATGCCTGCGTTGTCGTTTTCCGCCGGGCAGTCTTTGGGCCGGCGCAGAACGCAGAAACACCTAGATTGAAGATAAGCGCCTTTTTGTCATTTACCGCGACCTACATTGAAGATGCACAATCTTCTTTCAATTCCCTCCGAACGGAAGGAGATATCTGCTCAAAACTTTCTGTGCAGGTGCAGACAGTGGCACTCGACATGCCTGCGTTGTCGTTTTCCGCCGGGCACTCTTTGGGCCGGCGCAGCACGCAGAAACACCTAGATTGAAGATAAGCGCCTTTTGCCATTGACCGCGACGAAAATAGAAGATGCACAAACGTCTTGCAATTCCGGCCGAATGGAAGGAGATATCTGCTCAAAACTTTCTGTGCAGGTGCAGACAGTGGCACCCGACATGCCTGCGTTGTCGTTTTCCGCCGGGCACTCTTTGGGCCGGAGCAGCATGCAGAAACACCTAGATTGAAGATAAGCGCCTTTTTGTCATTGACCGCGACCTACATTGCAGATGCACAAACGTCTTGCAATTCCGGCCGAACGAAAGAAGATATCTGCTCAAAACATACTGTGCAGGTGCAGACAGTGGCACCCGACATGCCTGCGTTGTCGTTTTCCGCCGGGCACTCTTTGGGCCGGCGCAGCACGCAGAAACACCTAGATTGAAGATAAGCGCCTTTTTGTCATTGACCGCGACCTACATTGAAGATGCACAATCTTCTTTCAATTCCGGCCGAACGGAAGGAGATATCTGCTCAAAACTTTCTGTGCAGGTGCAGACAGTGGCACCCGACATGCCTGCGTTGTCGTTTTCCGCCGGGCACTCTTTGGGCCGGCGCAGCACGCAGAAACACCTAGATTGAAGATAAGCGCCTTTTGCCATTGACCGCGACGAACATAGAAGATGCACAAACGTCTTGCAATTCCGGCCGAATGGAAGGAGATATCTGCTCAAAACTTTCTGTGCAGGTGTAGACAGTGGCACCCGACATGCCTGCGTTGTCGTTTTCCGCCGGGCACTCTTTGGGCCGGAGCAGCACGCAGAAACACCTAGATTGAAGATAAGCGCCTTTTGCCATTGACCGCGACGAACATAGAAGATGCACAAACGTCTTGCAATTCCGGCCGAATGGAAGGAGATATCTGCTCAAACCTTTCTGTGCAGGTGCAGACAGTGGCACCCGACATGCCTGCATTGTCGTTTTCAGCCGGGCACTCTTTGGGCCGGCGCAGCACGCAGAAACACCTAGATTGCAGATAAGGGCTTTTTGACATTGACCACGACCAATATTGAAGATGCACGAACGTCTTGCAATTCCGGCCGAACGAAAGAAGATATCTGCTTAAAACTTTCTGTGCAGGTGCAGACAGTGGCACCCGACATGCCTGCGTTGTCGTTTTCCGCCGGGCACTCTTTGGGCCGGAGCAGCACGCAGAAACACCTAGATTGAAGATAAGCTCCTTTTGTCATTGACCGCGACGAACATAGAAGATGCACAAACTTCTTGCAATTCCGGCCGAATGGAAGGAGATATCTGCTCAAAACTTTCTGTGCAGGTGTAGACAGTGGCACCCGACATGCCGGCGTTGTCGTTTTCCGCCGGGCACTCTTTGGGCCGGCGCAGCACGCAGAAACACCTAGATTGAAGATAAGCGCCTTTTTGTCATTGACCGCGACCTACATTGAAGATGCACAATCTTCTTTCAATTCCGGCCGAACGGAAGGAGATATTTGCTCAAAACATTCTGTGCAGGTGCAGACAGTGGCACCCGACATGCCTGCGTTGTCGTTTTCCGCCGGGCAGTCTTTGGGCCGGCGCAGCACGCAGAAACACCTAGATTGAAGATAAGCGCCTTTTTGTCATTGACCGCGACCTACATTGAAGATGCACAATCTTCTTTCAATTCCGGCCGAACGGAAGGAGATATCTGCTCAAAACTTTCTGTGCAGGTGCAGACAGTGGCACTCGACATGCCTGCGTTGTCGTTTTCCGCCGGGCACTCTTTGGGCCGGCGCAGCACGCAGAAACACCTAGATTGAAGATAAGCGCCTTTTGCCATTGACCGCGACGAAAATTAGAAGATGCACAAACGTCTTGCAATTCCGGCCGAATGGAAGGAGATATCTGCTCAAAACTTTCTGTGCAGGTGCAGACAGTGGCACCCGACATGCCTGCGTTGTCGTTTTCCGCCGGGCACTCTTTGGGCCGGAGCAGCACGCAGAAACACCTAGATTGAAGATAAGCGCCTTTTTGTCATTGACCGCGACCTACATTGCAGATGCACAAACGTCTTGCAATTCCGGCCGAACGAAAGAAGATATCTGCTCAAAACATACTGTGCAGGTGCAGACAGTGGCACCCGACATGCCTGCGTTGTCGTTTTCCGCCGGGCACTCTTTGGGCCGGCGCAGCACGCAGAAACACCTAGATTGAAGATAAGCGCCTTTTGCCATTGACCGCGACGAAAATAGAAGATGCACAAACGTCTTGCAATTCCGGCCGAATGGAAGGAGATATCTGCTCAAAACTTTCTGTGCAGGTGCAGACAGTGGCACCCGACATGCCTGCGTTGTCGTTTTCCGCCGGGCACTCTTTGGGCCGGAGCAGCACGCAGAAACACCTAGATTGAAGATAAGCGCCTTTTTGTCATTGACCGCGACCTACATTGCAGATGCACAAACGTCTTGCAATTCCGGCCGAACGAAAGAAGATATCTGCTCAAAACATACTGTGCAGGTGCAGACAGTGGCACCCGACATGCCTGCGTTGTCGTTTTCCGCCGGGCACTCTTTGGGCCGGCGCAGCACGCAGAAACACCTAGATTGAAGATAAGCGCCTTTTTGTCATTGACCGCGACCTACATTGAAGATGCACAATCTTCTTTCAATTCCGGCCGAACGGAAGGAGATATCTGCTCAAACCTTTCTGTGCAGGTGCAGACAGTGGCACCCGACATGCCTGCGTTGTCGTTTTCCGCCGGGCACTCTTTGGGCCGGAGCAGCACGCAGAAACACCTAGATTGAAGATAAGCTCCTTTTGTCATTGACCGCGACGAACATAGAAGATGCACAAACTTCTTGCAATTCCGGCCGAATGGAAGGAGATATCTGCTCAAAACATTCTGTGCAGGTGCAGACAGTGGCACTCGACATGCCTGCGTTGTCGTTTTCCGCCGGGCACTCTTTGGGCCGGCGCAGCACGCAGAAACACCTAGATTGAAGATAAGCGCCTTTTGCCATTGACCGCGACGAACATAGAAGATGCACAAACGTCTTGCAATTCCGGCCGAATGGAAGGAGATATCTGCTCAAAACTTTCTGTGCAGGTGTAGACAGTGGCACCCGACATGACTGCGTTGTCGTTTTCCGCCGGGCACTCTTTGGGCCGGCGCAGCACGCAGAAACACCTAGATTGAAGATAAGCGCCTTTTTGTCATTGACCGCGACCTACATTGAAGATGCACAATCTTCTTTCAATTCCGGCCGAACGGAAGGAGATATCTGCTCAAAACATTCTGTGCAGGTGCAGACAGTGGCACCCGACATGCCTGCGTTGTCGTTTTCCGCCGGGCACTCTTTGAGCCGGAGCAGCACGCAGAAACACCTACATTGAAGATAAGCGCCTTTTGCCATTGACCGCGACAAACATAGAAGATGCACAATCTTCTTTCAATTACGGCCGAACGGAAGGAGATATCTGCTCAAAACTTTCTGTGCAGGTGCAGACAGTGGCACCCGACATGCCTGCGTTGTCGTTTTCCGCCGGGCACTCTTTGGGCCGGCGCAGCACGCAGAAACACCTAGATTGAAGATAAGCGCCTTTTTGTCATTGACCGCGACCTACATTGAAGATGCACAATCTTCTTTCAATTCCGGCCGAACGGAAGGAGATATCTGCTCAAAACTTTCTGTGCAGGTGCAGACAGTGGCACTCGACATGCCTGCGTTGTCGTTTTCCGCCGGGCACTCTTTGGGCGGCGCAGCACGCAGAAACACCTAGATTGAAGATAAGCGCCTTTTGCCATTGACCGCGACGAACATAGAAGATGCACAAACGTCTTGCAATTCCGGCCGAATGGAAGGAGATATCTGCTCAAAACTTTCTGTGCAGGTGCAGACAGTGGCACCCGACATGCCTGCGTTGTCGTTTTCCGCCGGGCACTCTTTGGGCCGGAGCAGCACGCAGAAACACCTAGATTGAAGATAAGCGCCTTTTGCCATTGACCGCGACGAACATAGAAGATGCACAAACGTCTTGCAATTCCGGCCGAATGGAAGGAGATATCTGCTCAAAACTTTCTGTGCAGGTGCAGACAGTGGCACTCGACATGCCTGCGTTGTCGTTTTCCGCCGGGCACTCTTTGGGCCGGCGCAGCACGCAGAAACACCTAGATATTGAAAGATAAGCGCCTTTTGCCATTGACCGCGACGAACATAGAAGATGCACAAACGTCTTGCAATTCCGGCCGAATGGAAGGAGATATCTGCTCAAAACTTTCTGTGCAGGTGCAGACAGTGGCACCCGACATGCCTGCGTTGTCGTTTTCCGCCGGGCACTCTTTGGGCCGGAGCAGCACGCAGAAACACCTAGATTGAAGATAAGCTCCTTTTGTCATTGACCGCGACGAACATAGAAGATGCACAAACTTCTTGCAATTCCGGCCGAATGGAAGGAGATATCTGCTCAAAACTTTCTGTGCAGGTGTAGACAGTGGCACCCGACATGCCTGCGTTGTCGTTTTCCGCCGGGCACTCTTTGGGCCGGCGCAGCACGCAGAAACACCTAGATTGAAGATAAGCGCCTTTTTGTCATTGACCGCGACCTACATTGCAGATGCACAAACGTCTTGCAATTCCGGCCGAACGAAAGAAGATATCTGCTCAAAACATACTGTGCAGGTGCAGACAGTGGCACCCGACATGCCTGCGTTGTCGTTTTCCGCCGGGCACTCTTTGGGCCGGCGCAGCACGCAGAAACACCTAGATTGAAGATAAGCGCCTTTTTGTCATTGACCGCGACCTACATTGAAGATGCACAATCTTCTTTCAATTCCGGCCGAACGGAAGGAGATATCTGCTCAAAACTTTCTGTGCAGGTGCAGACAGTGGCACTCGACATGCCTGCGTTGTCGTTTTCCGCCGGGCACTCTTTGGGCCGGCGCAGCACGCAGAAACACCTAGATTGAAGATAAGCGCCTTTTGCCATTGACCGCGACGAACATAGAAGATGCACAAACGTCTTGCAATTCCGGCCGAATGGAAGGAGATATCTGCTCAAAAACTTTCTGTGCAGGTGCAGACAGTGGCACCCGACATGCCTGCGTTGTCGTTTTCCGCCGGGCACTCTTTGGGCCGGAGCAGCACGCAGAAACACCTAGATTGAAGATAAGCGCCTTTTGCCATTGACCGCGACGAACATAGAAGATGCACAAACGTCTTGCAATTCCGGCCGAATGGAAGGAGATATCTGCTCAAACCTTTCTGTGCAGGTGCAGACAGTGGCACCCGACATGCCTGCATTGTCGTTTTCAGCCGGGCACTCTTTGGGCCGGCGCAGCACGCAGAAACACCTAGATTGCAGATAAGGGCTTTTTGACATTGACCGCGACCAATATTGAAGATGCACGAACGTCTTGCAATTCCGGCCGAACGAAGGAAGATATCTGCTTAAAACTTTCTGTGCAGGTGCAGACAGTGGCACCCGACATGCCTGCGTTGTCGTTTTCCGCCGGGCACTCTTTGGGCCGGAGCAGCACGCAGAAACACCTAGATTGAAGATAAGCTCCTTTTGTCATTGACCGCGACGAACATAGAAGATGCACAAACTTCTTGCAATTCCGGCCGAATGGAAGGAGATATCTGCTCAAAACTTTCTGTGCAGGTGTAGACAGTGGCACCCGACATGCCTGCGTTGTCGTTTTCCGCCGGGCACTCTTTGGGCCGGCGCAGCACGCAGAAACACCTAGATTGAAGATAAGCGCCTTTTTGTCATTGACCGCGACCTACATTGAAGATGCACAATCTTCTTTCAATTCCGGCCGAACGGAAGGAGATATTTGCTCAAAACATTCTGTGCAGGTGCAGACAGTGGCACCCGACATGCCTGCGTTGTCGTTTTCCGCCGGGCACTCTTTGGGCCGGCGCAGCACGCAGAAACACCTAGATTGAAGATAAGCGCCTTTTTGTCATTGACCGCGACCTACATTGAAGATGCACAATCTTCTTTCAATTCCGGCCGAACGGAAGGAGATATCTGCTCAAAACTTTCTGTGCAGGTGCAGACAGTGGCACTCGACATGCCTGCGTTGTCGTTTTCCGCCGGGCACTCTTTGGGCCGGCGCAGCACGCAGAAACAAATTGAAGATAAGCGCCTTTTGCCATTGACCGCGACGAAAATAGAAGATGCACAAACGTCTTGCAATTCCGGCCGAATGGAAGGAGATATCTGCTCAAAACTTTCTGTGCAGGTGCAGACAGTGGCACCCGACATGCCTGCGTTGTCGTTTTCCGCCGGGCACTCTTTGGGCCGGAGGAGCACGCAGAAACACCTAGATTGAAGATAAGCGCCTTTTTGTCATTGACCGCGACCTACATTGCAGATGCACAAACGTCTTGCAATTCCGGCCGAACGAAAGAAGATATCTGCTCAAAACATACTGTGCAGGTGCAGACAGTGGCACCCGACATGCCTGCGTTGTCGTTTTCCGCCGGGCACTCTTTGGGCCGGCGCAGCACGCAGAAACACCTATATTGAAGATAAGCGCCTTTTTGTCATTGACCGCGACCTACATTGAAGATGCACAATCTTCTTTCAATTCCGGCCGAACAGAAGGAGATATCTGCTCAAAACTTTCTGTGCAGGTGCAGACAGTGGCACTCGACATGCCTGCGTTGTCGTTATCCGCCGGGCACTCTTTGGGCCGGTGCAGCACGCAGAAACACCTAGATTGAAGATAAGCGCCTTTTGCCATTGACCGCGACGAAAATAGAAGATGCACAAACGTCTTGCAATTCCGGCCGAATGGAAGGAGATATCTGCTCAAAACTTTCTGTGCAGGTGCAGACAGTGGCACCCGACATGCCTGCGTTGTCGTTTTCCGCCGGGCACTCTTTGGGCCGGAGCAGCACGCAGAAACACCTAGATTGAAGATAAGCGCCTTTTTGTCATTGACCGCGACCTACATTGCAGATGCACAAACGTCTTGCAATTCCGGCCGAACGAAAGAAGATATCTGCTCAAAACATACTGTGCAGGTGCAGACAGTGGCACCCGACATGCCTGCGTTGTCGTTTTCCGCCGGGCACTCTTTGGGCCGGCGCAGCACGCAGAAACACCTAGATTGAAGATAAGCGCCTTTTTGTCATTGACCGCGACCTACATTGAAGATGCACAATCTTCTTTCAATTCCGGCCGAACGGAAGGAGATATCTGCTCAAAACTTTCTGTGCAGGTGCAGACAGTGGCACCCGACATGCCTGCGTTGTCGTTTTCCGCCGGGCACTCTTTGGGCCGGAGCAGCACGCAGAAACACCTAGATTGAAGATAAGCTCCTTTTGTCATTGACCGCGACGAACATAGAAGATGCACAAACTTCTTGCAATTCCGGCCGAATGGAAGGAGATATCTGCTCAAAACATTCTGTGCAGGTGCAGACAGTGGCACTCGACATGCCTGCGTTGTCATTTTCCGCCGGGCACTCTTTGGGCCGGCGCAGCACGCAGAAACACCTAGATTGAAGATAAGCGCCTTTTGCCATTGACCGCGACGAAAATAGAAGATGCACAAACGTCTTGCAATTCCGGCCGAAAGGAAGGAGATATCTGCTCAAAACTTTCTGTGCAGGTGCAGACAGTGGCACCCGACATGCCTGCGTTGTCGTTTTCCGCCGGGCACTCTTTGGGCCGGAGCAGCACGCAGAAACACCTAGATTGAAGATAAGCGCCTTT